>NC_060283.1:17701-113153 GCF_021613505.1 Equus quagga | reverse complement strand
GGGGGGGTAGGTTGCTAAACAGATGCACACAGCCTGTGTGGCTGGGGTGAGGCCCTGGGACTTGCTGTGGCCAGGTCAATGATAGGGTAGCTAACTGCAGGGCCTTAACCACAGGGCAGCTCAGGATTTGGAGCACTCCACCCAGGGTCCCTTTCCAGCCCACTGTGCCTGGGCTGAGGATGGGGGCCTCTGTCTAGCTGCTGTACTTGAAGCCTCCAGAGTACTCCCTCCTGTGACAGCCAACCACCAGCCCAGCTGTCCCTAGGGTGCCAGCAGAGATGGTGTCCTGGCCATATGCCAGCCGGGTGCTGGGCCCAACTGGACAAAGGACAAGGGCAGTGTGCCAGTGCCTGGACCAGGATGGAGACAGCATGCTGACCCTGAATGCTAGGCTGGGCCCAAGAAGGGATGAAGCCGTGCTGGGCGCACATTCTGGGAGCGGGGTGAGCCTGTGTGTGGCTGGGTCCATTTCCGCAGGCATGGGATGGTCTGCCAATCCCCACATTTGGTGAGGGGAGCGGAGATTGTCTGTCCCATGCCCCGGTGCTGAGGACCAAGCGTGTGGTCACGTCAGGTGTGGGGGCAAGTCACGGGCAGCCCTCACTGCCCAGGCTGTCTCCTGGGCATGCACTGCGACCTTGCCCCGCCCCTCAGAGGGCCACCCTGCTATGCATCCAGGTGGCTGCTCACGGGTGGCATGGCCAGGCAGCAAGAACCAGGCTATATCAGTCCTGTGGGCGCAGGGCCACCTGCCACCCATCTTGAGGCCTGCATCCACGTCTGGTCCAGGGCTGCAAGAGTAAGTGTCTGCTCCACAGGGACAGGTCCCAGCTGCCGTGCTTGGCTTTCGCAGACCAGCCTGGGCCTTTCCTCCACAGCCATGAGTTGAGGGAGAGCCTGTGGGCGCCTGGGCGAGCCCCACCAGGATGCTGGCTACATTCCCCGAGGCCACAGGCCCTCAGGGAGCCTGCAGTGACAGGCATGCTGGTTGGCAACGTGGCCACATTCCCTCGTAGGTCAAGCTGTCCCCCATGCTGCTTGCTGCAGCAACACAGCCCTGGGATCCCCACTGCCTGCACCCACCTCCTTCCTCTCTCCCGCTTTGTCCATCACAGTTCCTCTGCCTGTCATCTGCTTCTCGCAAAACAGGGAGAACGATGTGCGGTTGGCGGGAGTAGAGGGCGGGAAGTGGAATGTTTGCCTGCTCCACGGGAGGGAAGAAGGAGCACACCAGCTCCTGAGAGCAGACGGAGCTTTTCCCAGCAGCAAACTTTAATTCCTCAGGCTGACTTGGCGCAGCTGGCACAGCCCTCACCAAGATCTCGGCAGCAGATGCCATGTCACCTCACTCTCGGGCCACCCCCAGGACCCAAGTTTGACATGCCAACTGAAGGGCCAGCTGAGGCCCCAGGAGGAGACCTGGGCAGGGCCTCCAGCCATAGGCAGCCTGCCCAAGACACACGGGCCCAGGCCCGTGGCCTTTAACCCATGCACACTTCGCTGTGTCCTTCTGGTTGGTCAGAGGGAAGATGCAGGGTCTTGCTCCACACCCTACTCCCCTCCCTTCCCGCTGAGGAAAGGCATGTGATGGAGCCATCCAAACTGACAGAAGTGGCCCAGAGGCCAGAGGATCCAAGGACTGAGGATGCTGAGTCCCCACAATAGCCCAAGAGCACCTGGACCCAGCCATGCCTGATGCTCAACAGTGCAACACAGAAGTCCCTTTGTGGTGAAGTTGCAACTGAGTCCTGAATAATTCCACAGGGACGGAGTCCCCTTCCCCACTCCCTGGTCCCGCCATCCTCCACATCAAGGCCTCCACATCGGGCCCTGCACCTGCCTCTGCCTTCTCAGCAGAGCTGTGGGCTTCTCCCCACCCTGTCCTGTAGCGTCCTGGGGAAGGGGCACCGAGGGATGGCAGGCACAGATGTGGCTGGTGTGGGAGGTCGTGGGGAAGCCACCCAACCAGGGGGTTTAAAGGACTGGGAGGGGCTCAGGCTAGAGGAAGACAGTCATGAACTTTGGGCTGGAGAATCTAGACTTTCCCTGGAGCCCGTGCGCCTGGCTGCCGGGTGGAGGGTGGGTGGCAGGGGGGCGGCAGGCCAGGAGGGCATTGAAGAGGGGCACCCGCAGAGGGAGTGGCCAGAGGAGAGGACCCCAGAACACCCCTGAAGCCAACAGCCCTGGTCATTCTGGGGCAGCACCAGGACAGCTTTGAGTGAGCGACTTGGTGGGGCTGGAGGGCCCAAGGGTGTCCCAGAGAAGGTCCTGCGGGCTCTGGGGCTGGAGTCTAATGTCTTCAAAACACTCTCCGAGCAAACTCTTGGAGCAGAACCTGCTGCTCCTGCTTCCTACGAGAGTGACCTCTGTATCCGGCCAGCTGACCAGGGAAAGGAGACCTGGTTTCCTGCAGGGAGAGGGAACATCCTAGGGGAGGGCACACGCCCAGGGACCACCCTGGGGGCCACATGTCCCAGACCCCTGGGCGAGTCTGGGGGTAGTTGCCTACCTGGGGGCAAGGGGAGCCGAGCCAGTGATGGCCACAGCTCAACCTCCAGCGGGGAGGCCCCAGGCGCTGTGGGGGCCATGACCTCAACTGTCACAGAGTCCCCGGAGAAGGAGAAGTCAAGCTTGTTCCCCTGGTAGGAGACGCCAGAGACGGACACTCCAGAGATGCCCGCTGGACACAGTGGGTTGAAAGTCACCCCGGCCCTGGTGATCCTGGGGGCGGGGAAGTTCTGTGAGGAGGGCGGGTGGGGGCAGGTGACCACCCTCTGCCAGCCACTGCACTCACCTGAACCCCGTAAACCCAAAGAGTGCCGCCTGCAGGAAGCCCCCCATGCCCGTCAGGAAGTTCACCGCGCCCGACCCGTCTGCATTCTCCGTCCAGACCTGCGGGGCAGGCAGTCAGTGCCGAGACCCCCGGACACTGGCCCTCCGGAGCCGTCATCGCTGCTTCCAGAAGCACCCAAAGTCAGGTGGGAATCGCCAGGGTGGTGACCCTGCTGTGCCCTGAGGCTGGGCTCTGCCTCCTCCCACCCAGGGGCCCAGCAGGAGGCAGGCATGGTCAGCTTTCCGGTGGCCAGGCTGACCTTGAAGGGCTCGGTGATGTTGGCAAAGCTCCTCTCCAGGAGGTCACGGGCCCGCCTGGCATCCTTCAGCTCCAGCCAGCCCACGGCAAACATGCTCTGGGGTCAGAGGTCAGAGGACATGCTGAGGGGAGGCCCACTGTGTGTGGAGGGAAGACTGAGGCCAGTGCGGCAGAGGGCAGGGCTGGGGCCACATGAGGACCACCACCCACACCCCACAGTCTCCTTACCCAGGTCATGGCAGGGCCCTGGGGGGACGTCACAGCCTCATAAATCTCCAGGTTCGTCCTGCGAACACAAGGGCTCAGGGGGAAGGGGACGGGGTACCCCAGCAGCACGACGTCCGCCTGCTTCACCTCCTCTCCTGGGGGGGCAGGCACTGCTGGTGGGGGAGGAATGGGGAGGGTGGGGAGAGGGGGCAACACAGGTCCTGAGGGCGGGGAGACAGGGCCATGAAGGAGCTCGAGTCCACTCACCCAGCTGATACCCATCAAACTCAGGGTGGAAGTTCTGCTCTGGGTCAAAGGGCACCTTGATCTTATCAGCTACCACCAGCCACCGGTTGGGGACTGGCTTACCCAGGTCCTGGGCCAGGGCAGCAGCAAAACGCAGGCTAGGAGAGCAGGTAGGGAGAGAGGGCTGCAGCCCAGTGCTCCTGACTGGCCTCCTGCATGGTGGAGGTGGGGCGGGTCCTTGGGTCTGACCTGTTCTGGACCAGGACGTTGGTGTACACAGAGTTGTTGACTCCTGAGTGGTATTCGTCGGGAGGCATGACTCCTAGGCAAGTGAGTGCAAGATGGTGCTCAGTCTGGGTCTCAGGGACCTGCCCCTGATGCCAGCAGCCAGGATGAGGCTGGCAACACCTGGGGCAGGAATCACAGGTTGAATCTGGCAGCATCCACCTGCTCCCTTCTTGTTACCATCAGCCTTCCCCTCATCATCCACTCCCCATGACCATCTGTCCTCCCCCCATCATCCACCCCCCATGACCATTCATCCTCCCCCCATTATCCACACCCCCCATGACCATCGGCCCTCCCCCCATGATCTACACTCTGGATGACCATCTGCTCCCCCACATTTGCCCTCACCCGTGCACACCTTCTCTCCTCCCATGCCCATCCTCCCTCATCCCATGGCCACTGCTCCCCCATAAACATCCTCCCTCTGCCCATGACCACTCTCTCCTCTATGAGCATCTGCCCCTATGCCCATCTCTCTTACCCTCATGACCATCTTCCCTCCCCCCAGTTCCTTGCCCCCTTTTGACCACCTACCCCCCATGCCCTCACCCCTCAGGTGGTAATTCTCCTCCTCTGGGCTCCACTCCACACGGTTACACCAAAACTCAGCCACAGCACTGATCACGTCCCAGCCACCAGCCTCTTGGAAGAGCTGCAGGTCCTGGGGGAGGAAGAGGGTGGGACAGAGGCCACAGCCCCTGTGACGCTAGTTCCCACTGGGTCACTGCATTTCTTGCCAATGCCCACACTTCCGAGTGCCCAGAAATGAAGGCCTGGCTCCAAGATGCTTCACAGGACTGGCCCCAGGCAGGAAGTCACAGCGGGGTAGGGGAGCATGGCCACACCGGGGTGGATGGTCACACCTGGCAGGCACACTGACACCTCACCTGGGTGATGTGGTAATACAGTTGGAAGGCCAACACTACTGCCCCATTGACGTGGACCTCCTGGGCCCCGTAAATGTCCTCAGGGCAGACCTCCAGGCCAGAGCCCGCGCTCTCCCAGGCAAACTTGGCTCCCTGAGGGGTTGGGGGGTTGAAGTGGACTCAACTCTGTTCTTGGGGGGGTCAGGGGTAGCCCACCCACTTCCCCATGTTCTCAGCCTTCAGCTGGGGAGGGCAGACACAGGAGGGGGAGCCATCTGTTCTGGGGGCCCTTGTCATGGCCTGCTGGCTCTGACAGCCCACTGCATGTCCCCATCATGGGCCAGGTGGCTTCTGCCCAGTTTCCACTGTGTGCTGACTCCTGGGGCAGGGCAGTGAGGGGACCCCAGCTGGGTCCCAGGCAGACTGTTGCTCCCACCTCTAGGTTGCAGACAAGGGGATGCTGCTGAGCTCCCTTAAGAACCCACGACGTTCCAGCCCCACCCAGAGAGGGGGCCTGGGGTGAGGGGTGCAGGCCCAGGAGGGGTGTGGGGATATCAGGCCCTTCGGGGGCCCTGTCGGTTGGGTGCCCAGGTCCCCCTCACCTCGTAGCCCAGGTTCCAGGCGTTGTCCAGGGCCCCACCCAGCGTCCGGATGCGGTACTCCAGGAGGGCCCTGGCGGCCTCTGGGTGGAACAGGAGGATATTCGGGAACATCCACAGATCCTGAGACACAGCCGAAGGGTCCCTGTTCTGGGGTCTTTCATGTCCTCCTCTCTCCCTGCCTGCCCACCTTCTGCCCTGCGGGCATCAGAGCCAGCACCACTTCAGGCTGCCTCCTCCCAGCTTCCTGCTCTGCTGCCCACCCAGGTCTGTCTCAGGCTCCCCCACCTGCCCAGCAAGATGCCTCATCCTCAGTCCAGAGCTTCACCTCCCCAGCAGGCTCAGGATCCCCAGGGGCTCAGGCCAGAATCTGGGCAGAGGCAGCCTGGTGGGAGCCTGCTCCGCTGCTCTCTAGCTGCCTGACTTGGAGTGAAGGACGCAGCCCCTCTGGCCTCACCTGTGCAGTGGGCCACAGGACGGGCTTTGAGAGTCATCTGGTGACTCGGGAGCAGCACCCTGGACCCCGCCACGCCCAGCGGTCACTGCGTCCCAGTTTTTTCTGCCCCCACTTCTATCCGAGGCCTCACCCTCCTCCACCCATAGGCCATTCAGCAACCTCAGGGGTCTTTCCAGAACACACGTCTGTCCATGTCACTCCCCAGTTAAAGTCTCTGTGGCTCCCTCAGCACCCCCTAAACTGTACTTGCCCTGGCCAGGTGCCATGTGCTCTCTCAGCTCTGGGCCTTTGCACCTTCTGGAACCCACACCTGAATCACTATTTGCCACCAAACTTGTACATATCCATCAGCTGAGACGCCTTCCCTTCTGCCATGGCCCCAGTGCTTCTTCAACCACAGCCCCCATTGCAGGGAGGGCAGAGGCAGCAGCCGTGCCTGTGCCCTTCGTTACAGGGGCCTCCACACCTACGTGCCGCCCAGCCTGTGCCACTCTTGGGGGTGGACGGTTGCACACCTGGTCCCAGAAGACGTGGCCCCAGTAGCATTCCTCACGGCTCCCGTTGGAGAGGCCCCCAGGGCTGAGACCGTGGCAGACGTATCCTGGGGCCCCGGGCTGGGGCAGGGTGCTGAGCAGGTAGTAGAGGGCCCCACGCAGGGCCTGGCGCAGGGGCAGGGGCCCGACCACATCTAGGCCACAGCCTGCCCAGAGCTGGGCCCAGGCCTGGGCATGAACGGTGTACAGAGCACCCCTGCCCTGCAGCTGCTGGGCCTCGGTGAGGCAGGCCTGGGCCTCAGCCTGGCTGCCGCCCACCACAGTCAGGAACTCCCAGGTCCTGTCCATCTCGCCTTCCCCCAGTGTCAGCGCCGGGGGCACTGGTGTCCACAGCATGTGCACCTCCTGCAGCAGCCCCCCAGGCTGCTCAGGGGTGAGCGTGTGGCCATACATGTACCTGCAAGAGGGCAGCCGTGTCTGAGCAACGAGCTCCCTCCTTGGGTCACCCAGCCTGCTCCGGGACCCTCCTCACCGGGCTCCCTGGAAGTCAAGACCCAGGTTCAGGTCCAGGTCCGGGCTTTCTGGGGACATGGCTGCCCGCAGCACTACCGTGATGGGCCAGCTCCCCGCAGCCACACGGGTGACGGACACGCTGAAGGCCAGGACGTGAGGCAGCGTGCGGTGGGCATAGATGCGCTGGGAGGCCCGGAAGCTGGGGCCCTCCAGGGTGTGCAGGAAGGAGCCTGGCATGGGGGGGCAGAGGGGAAGACAGGTCATCCACATCCCGCATCCCCCTCTTAGGGTTGAGGACCATTACAAAGCTGCTGGCCTTTCTGGGCTGAGAGAGGAGCTGCCTCTCCCCTCAGTGCCCCCAGTGCCCTGTCTCAGGTACGGCTACACAGGAAGCCCCAGGCTCCTGCCCCTCCAGGGCCCGCCTGGCTGGAGGCCTTGCAAGGCCACCTCTCGGGGCCTCCTTTCTTTTGCCAGTCGGGCATCCTGAGTTAGGAGGTGCAGGGATGGGACTGCTGTGGTCCCCCCTCACCTGGAACAGTGGCTTAGGGGCAAGGATAGACGTTGGCTACCTGTGTTAGTGTCCAGGACAAAGGTCGTGGTCAGCTGCTCTCCTGCCCCTGCAGGGGCCTCCAGCCGGACGTTGAGGGGACTGGGGAGAATGGCCCGGTGCGTGTCTACCCCAGCCCCATTGTACACGCCACTCACGTGGAGTACATCATGATACACACGTGTGCCCAGGTATGCATTGGTCACAGTGGCCAAGAGCCGGGGGTCACTGGGCAGAGAATGGGCAGTGAATACGGTGGGGTCCTCGCCAGCATCCTCCATGGAGAGGCTTGCTCAGCACAGTAGCCTAGAAAAGGGAGTGGTCAGGGGCCCCCACAATTGGCTAGGCCTCCCTGTCTCTAAGCCCTCAGAGCCCCCTTGGAACTTGGCTGAAGCCCCCCACAGATGGTGGGAGTGTGGACCCACCTAGGCAGTCCCGATTTTCCAGAGCCCCCACTTTCAAGCCACCTCAGGAAACACCTCCACCCTCAGAGATGCTGGACCCCCTAACACTGATCTCCCGGGACCCAACGGAGGCCCCAACTCCAGCCCTAGGACCTCAATCCTAACCTTTCGGCTCCCCCCCCCCCACCGCCCACACCCCCACCAACCTCACCCCCACGAACCCCAGCCTGTTGGTGGGAAGTGAGGAGGCCTCAGCCCAGAGGAGGTTCGTCCTCAAGGTCAAGGGCCGGGTTGGGGGTGCGGGTGGGGTGTGCACAAGCGCGCTTGGGGCGGGGGCTGTGGAGGCCAGAGTCCCGCTGGCCGGGGGAGGAGCCGGGCTCCGGGGGCAGGCTGTGGGGCGCGGGCCGCCGGCCGCGTCTCTGGGGCTCACCGCGACCCTGCCGTGTCCCTTGGCTCCAGCCGGGGCGGCGCTGCCCGTCCAGGGCCGGAGGGGGTAAGTAGCCTGTGGTGCCTTGTCGCCGGAATGCCTCGCCGTCCCCACCGCCCCCAACCCCGGCGGCGCAGGGCGGGACCAGCAGGACAGGCGGGGCAACTGGACCGCCACCCCCGGGGCGGGCCAACTGGACCCTCCCACCTCCGGGGCGGGGTAACTGGACTCCCCCACCTCTAGGGCGGGCCAACTGGACTCCCCACCCCCAGGGCGGGGCGGGGGAGCTGGGCCAGAAGCCTCTCAGGCCGGAGGCGGGGTCACCGGCCGGTGGGACAGGCTGCAAGCCCCCACCGCCTCACCCGCGAGGCTGCGTGGGTTCGTCTGCGGACCTGGTGCGTCTGCTGCACCAATCGGACTCGCAAGGACCTGCAGTGAGGAGCTCAGCGCCGATTTTGACCACGAAGAAGTTCAAGGGTGGATCTGAGGGGTCCGGGGCCCCCTCCTGTCTCGGCTCCTCCCTCTCTGTGAGCTCCAGTGCCCCTCTTTAGGAGAGATGGCGCTGGCTGTCCACCTCCTGGAGACGCCTCTTTCCCTTTGTTCCGACCCCAGCCTCTTCTGGCCTCCCCTCCATCTCCCCACCTGCCCGCCTGCCCTCCTGGACGCTCTGGGCTCGGCCCCGGGCCTGTCTGGTCCTTGTCGCTGGCGCCCTAGTCTGAACCAAATGTCTGTGCTCTGACCTCTTAGTCCAGCCAGAAACTCTTAAGTTCAACATGTCCCCTGGAACCAGCACTTCCTGCAACCTCCCCAGCACAGGCGACGGCGACTGCATCCTCCAGCTGCTCAGACCGCCCCCCAACCCAACACCCACATGGATCCGTGAGTCCTGTTGGCCCCACCTTCCAGGGCACGCCAGCTCTCACTGTCCCGCTGTGACCTCTGAGACCAAGCCCGTGCGGCGAAGTGCATGCTCCCTGCTCCTGCTCTGCCCTCTGCAGGCCTTGTTAGCCTGCAGCCACGGCCCACTTCCGCGGTTGTTCCCGCCGTGCTCAGAAGCCCGTAGTGGCACCCACCTCACCCCAGCCCAGGCCGGCTGGCATGCAGCCCCGCCCCCTCTCCACTGCAGCCCCCACTTCCTTGCTGCTTCTGCAGCGCTGGAGCATGCTCCCTGTTATGGACCCCCAAAATCCATCCGTTGAAATTTAATCTCCAATGTGATGGTAGTTGGAGGTGGGCCTTTGGGAGGTAATTAGGTAAAGAGCTGTCAAGATGGGAATTAGCGCCCTTATAAGAAGAGACCACAGGGCTTGCTCTCTCCCAGGACGGCCCAGTGAGAGGACAGCCCTCTGCAGCCAGACCCTGCACCTTGACCTTGGGCTCCCAGCCTCCAGGACCATGCGAATAAAGGTCTGCTGTTGGTAACCCCCGTCTGAGGAGTTTTGTTATAGCAGCCCAGCTGACTGAGACCCCTACACACCCTCGCCCTGCTGGACCATTGCCTGGGAGGTTTTCCCTAGATGTCCTCGGGGCTTGATCCCTCACTTGCTCCCATTTTCAATGCTCTGTGCTCAAATTTCCCAGACACCGTCAACATAACAGGAAGCCCTGGGCTCCGTTCTCTCCCGCCCCTGGGTCCCCTTCACTCTCCCGCACAGCTCTGCTGGCCCTCTCTGCACATGCTTACTGTCTGTCCTCCTGCCTCAAATGCCAGCTCCAAGAGGGCAGGAATTTTGTCTGTTTGTGGGGTGAATGACTGGATTTGAAATTGGATTCTGGAAGGGAATTTCCCCTGGGAAGTGAAAGGGCTGATTCCCAGGTTCCATCCTACTTGGACTGGGGTCTCAGGAGCTGGCCGGGCCCAGCAGTGAACATGTGAGGATTTGGGGGCTGTCCACCGCGGCTCTGCGCTTCAGAGCTTCCTTCCTGCGTCAGGCTGTTCCCCTGAGCCTCAGATTCCCGTTCTGTGAAGTGGGACGACAGGTGCGTTGGGGACTGAAGGAAAGACTGTGAGCACCTGTTAGGACCCCTGGCCAAGTGCAACAGAAACCAACAGAAGAGAATCCAAAGCAGAATTTATTATCAGTGCATGGGGCGGCTGCCCACATCTGTGCCATCACAGCTCCCAGCCAGAACCGTGAGCTACGGCTCCATCTCCGCCCTCCCCTGGTCTCAGTCTCTGCAGACCTTAGACAGGGAGTGGACAACTCTGGGCTTGGACCACACAGCCTCAGGGATGGCTTCACTCCGACAGCCAAGGCCCAAATTCCTGGGGAGGGACAGTGACCTGCCTACCTGTGGTCAACGGTCAGCCCCTGCTTGATCTCCTGTGGCCACGGGCAGAGTGTAGGGCTGTGGGGGCCCATCCCACAGATGGGGATGGAATCAGTGAGGGGGTCACCAACATATAGCAGGTGCCCAGCTACTCAGTTCTCTTAGCATCATCCTTGTTCGCGGTGGTGGGGGGGGGGGGGGGGGCGTCTGCATGGAGGATGGCTGGAGGGTCCCAAGAGAGGAAGGTGGGTGGAACCGCTGTGGGGATTAGGGGAGGAGTCCCTGGGTGCAGAGGACAGAGACATGACCTATCCCCCGGGTGCTGGGGGAAGGGCATGTGCCAGGGCTTGTTTGTCTGGATCTCCTCCCTGCCTGTCCAGGGCCCCCCAGGCTCAAAAGGGTTGCCCAGAGCTGAGAGCAGCTGAGAGCAGACCCCCTTGGAATGGGGAGGGCCACAGGGCTGACTAGAGCACCCCTGCCCTGCTCTGGCCGTCAGGGCCTCAGAGGGCACTGCTGAATCCCTCGGGAGGCTCGAGGTGGCTGTCCAGTGCTGGGTGTGTGATGAGCAGACCTGGCTTTGCTGTCTTCACAGCCCGCAGCTCCTGCAGTGACTGCTCACTCAGCTCCATGGAGGTCAGACTGCAGCCACGTGCACAGGACAGAAGGGGCGTTGGTTGGGGAGGAGGAGGCCAGGGCTGGGGGGACACAGTGACAGGGGAGCGATGGGGGCAGTGATGGGGCACACAGAGACAGAAGGTGGCCAGTCAGGGAGAGTAAGAGGGAGTTGGGCTCACTGGCCCAGACTGTCGCCGTGGGCACTGACAACAGATGGACCTTTGGTCCTGCAGAGCAGTCGAGACCAAGGGCTGGGCTGGGGCTTTGGAGGGTGGGTCTTCAGGGGCTGGGTTTGGGTGCCGTTACTCGAGAGGGCCCTGCTACTCCAGAGGTGCTCCTCTGCAAGGTCCATGGCAAGCCCCCAGGCACCCACCCCACCCGGGGTTGAGAGGCTGTGTGCCCACACCCCTCCCGCCGCTGCCTCCACCTGAGGGTCTGCAGATGGCATCTGGGCTGCTGCAGGACTGCACACAGGTAAGTCACCATGGATTCCGGCAGCTGGCAGCCGCTGAGGTCCAGGGTGGTCAGTGTCAGGCTCTGCCAGAGCAGGCCCACCAGGTACTGGAGCTCTTCCTGGAGGCTGGGTTGCTGCACCCTGGGGGGCGGCGTGACCTCAGCAGCTGCTATGGGGGCCCTGCTGCCTCCCTCAGTCCCTCCCAGGCGGGGCCTCACCTGAGCGTCTGTACCCGGCACTGGGGCCAGGCCAGGCCCTCGCTCAGCACACGCAGGCCTGCCTCGCTGAGCCCATTGTGGAGGAGCCCCAGCTCAGCCAGGGCGGGGGCCTCCCTCAGGGCCTGGGAGAGGTCTCGGCAGACCGCATCAGTGAGCTTGCAGCGGAACAGCCTGTGGTCAAGAAGCACATGGGTCTGTCTGCAGGCCCCTGGCCACCTTGCCGCACCCCAGCTGCGCATGCTGCCCGTGCCCGGGGGCTGAGGTTCCGGAGATGTGTTAGCTCCAGAACGTCCCCTGCCCTTTGTCAGCGCATGTGTCCCTGGGGAGCCATGACCATGTGTGCACCCGCGGGGCCACAACCACTTTCCCTCAGGACACTGTTCCCTACAGCTTTGTGACGCGCCCACGCAGACTCTACTCTCAGCATGTTTGACTGCACACAGTCGTGCATCCTGTTGGGAGGGTCATTGCTTACTTAGGGGGCTGGTCCCTAATACTGGGTGGCTGTGTAGCTTCTCCTTTTCTTGTCATCATAAATAACACTGCAAGGAACATCTTGCATTTAGTTTGGCGGTAGAATTGATGGGCCAAACGTGACTGCCTTTCTGGCTCCCTACGATTATCTCCAGGTGGCTGGAAACGCCTCCCGTATCAAGTTACATTATCACATCACCATTGACATATGAATATGTCCGTCCCCATTTCACCCATCAGTACTAGTTCCTATAATTTTTCTTACTTTCTGCTTAGTCGCTGATAATCAGAGAGTCACTATGTACTAAGTATTGTACCTGCGTTGCCTCATTAATTCTCACACCCACCCTCTGAGTCGAATCTACTGGCTCCGTTTACAGGGGAGGAAGCAGTGGCTCAGACGGCCTGACTGCACAAGGGCACAGAGACAGGCAACCCGGCCTCAGGGCCTGTGCCCCCAACACCTTCCTCCATTGCTTCTAAGCATCTGGAGGGACCCCCAGCAGTTTCCAACAGCACCTAGCAGCCTTCTTCTGGAAGGAAAATACATTCTGGTCTTCTTTATTCGTCCCCTAGAAGGCTTAGCTGCACCTCGATTTCCACCCAAACTGGGGCCAAACCCTCCTTGCTAACTACACCTGAGCTGGTGACGGGTCTCCTGCTCCCGGCTCCTCTTCCCCTGCTCTGCGTGGGCAGAGCCTGTCAACCCCAGCACGGGCCTCCAGAGACCACAGACTCTCAGCTGTCCCCCAGCCATCCCCAGACAGGGCCACCCTTCTGCCTCTGCCAAGGGGTCTTGCTCTGCATCCCTTCCCGGGGTGGGGATGGGGGGGGGGGCGTTTGGGGCATGGTCACTCACGTCAGCCTGTGCAGACCACAGTGTGGGTCCATCATGGCCTCGCAGAGTGGATGCAGAGGGGAGGCCTGGGGTTTTGTCTTGGTGGCTTGAGAACTGCTAGGGGAGAGAGAAAAGTGAAGTCCACTCAGCCCCCTTCCAGTCCCTCCCTCCTAAAAAGGACTTCTTCCTGTGGTCCTGAGGTGTCAGAGCTGCCTCTGCCCCCACCCCAAGCTGAGCCAGGACCCCTTCACCCCCTTCACCCCAAACCCAGAGTGAAACCACTTGTCTGTGGCCCCTTGCGCCTCCCTGTTGAAGCAATCTACATGAGTCCAGTAGGGCAGGTCACCTGCGTTCCAGATGTGGGTCTGTCCTTGCAGCTGCAAGGGCGTCCTCAGCCCCACCCCGTCAACATCCTGACATTCACTCTCTCAACAGATGCTGAGCACCCAGTCAGGCACCAGGTTGGAGCTAAGTGCACAGAAACACGGCACAAGCCTTGCCCTGGGGGGGCTGAGGGGCTGGTGGAGGAGTCAGGCACAGACAGATGTTATCGCATACTGGGTCCATGGGGGCCTTCTGGGGCCAAAGTGTTCCAGGCCAGCTGGGGGAACCTGGGGAGGCTTTGAGGATAGGCAGCAAACAGCCTGGGGGGAGGGGATAGCACAGGGCCAGGGCACAGCTCGCAGGGTGTATTCCAGAATGTATTATGAGAACGCATAATGGGGGGGGGGGGGGGGGCCCGGGGCCCCGGGCGCGTGCCTGCCTGGGGGGTTTGTCTTGGATGTGGATGGCTGGGGGTGGGCATGGGGAGAACACCCTGGGGGAAGAGGTTGGATGCTCTGAGGCTGCCTTGTGAGAGGTGGGCAAACCCAGCTCTGAAGTCCTGCCTCTTGTCTGGGGGAGCAGGCCTCAGGTCTGGACACACTCCCCTGCCCAGATGGACACTGGGTGCACTGGTGTGCGCTGGCACACATGCCCCACACAGCAGCCTGAGGAAGAGGGCGGCCCTGCCCTGGAGACTTACGAGCCGCCGCCCAGGCTGCCCTGCAGCCGCTTCATCAGGCTCTTCTTCTTCTTCTCCTGTGCAGTGGCCAGTCTGCAGCTAACCAGCCGCAGGGCCTGCCCGGCCGGGCAGCAGCGGACGCAGTAGCTCAGGACGGCCAGGTCCATGCGGCTGAAGCACACTCGCTCCAGCACCAGCTCAGGGAGGCCGCGCAGGGCCTGGCGCACAAAGGCGTCCTCCTGCGTCTCGTACAGGCAGTACAGCAGCTCCAGCGAGTGGTTGAGCTCCTCGCCCTCCTCCTCCTCCGGTTCCTCAGTGCCCTCCAGCGCTTCGGGCTTCTCTGACCCCTCTGGCGCCGCCGTGGGACGGCCCTGGCCCAGGTCTTGCACCCACCTCAGGACATCCTGCTTCACGCGCTCTGAAACTACGCAGCCGAAATAGCGCTCGATGTCGCGCATCCGCTCTGCGCTCAGTAGTCCAAAGAGGAAGCGCGTGGTGAGCGCGAGGTGGCAGCGCAGTTCGGCGTCCTCGCGCAGAAGCGCCCCTACGCCGCCAGCCGGCGCCCCGGGAGCCTCCTCGTCCTCCAGCAGGTAGGACAGCGCGGCGAAGAATTCCTGGAAGCTCTGGTCAATGAACTGGTAGGTAACCTCGGCCTCCAGCACGCCTGACAGCTCTTTCTTGTTGAGAAACAGCGTCTGGACTGTGGAGCCGCGAAGCTCCAGTCGTTCCAGGTCCCTCTCGGCGAACTGAGCCCTGCGCCCGAGGACGCCTTCGCGGGCCAGGCGGCACAGCTTGCGCAGCTCGCCCTGCACCCGGGGCCCGGCGGCGGCGGGCGCCGAGCTCAGGACGCTGGTGATGAAAAGCAGGTACACAGACGTGGTGGTCTTGGAGGTACGCGACAGGTCCTGGCCGAGCTCGAGCTGCTGGCGCACAACGGTGCACACGATCCAGCATACGAAGGGCACGAAGCACAGCGCGAACAGCGTCTCATTCTCCTTCACGAAGCGGTAGGCGCGCTCCGCTCTCCACTCGTCCTGGAAGAACTTGTAGAAGTACTTCTTCTTGTCCTTGTCGGAGAAGCCGCGCACCTCGGCGCACTGCGGCGAGCGCAGGCGGCCCTGCAGTCTCCCCGGGGCAGCGGCGCGCGTGGTCACCAGCAGGCGGGCACCGGGCAACAGCGCCTTGCTCAGCAGGCCGCCCAGCACCCGCGCGCTGCCTGCGGCCTCGAAGGGGTCCGTACAGGGCGCGGCCTCGGCGGGCCCCGGCGCCGGCAGTTCATCCGCGCCGTCCAGGATAAAGAGCAGCCGCTCGGACTGCGCCAGCATCTGCCGCACGGGCGCGCTGCGGTCCGGGCACTGGTCTAGGATCAGGTCGGCCAGGCTGCAGGTGCCCGATCGCTCCAGCAGCTCGCGGCAAGGCATGAAGAAGGCGAAGTCCACCTTGCCGTGGTACAGCTTGCCCGCCGCCCAGTCGTACAGGATTTTCTTGGCCGCCATGGTCTTGCCGATGCCCGCCGGGCCCTGCAGCACCACGGTCAGCGGCCGCTGGCCCTCCTCGTCGCGGCCGAACAGGCGGTTGAAGGTGTGGGTGTCCGAGCGCCGAGCGCGCTCCGGCTCCGGCTCCTCCACGGGCCCCAGCGCCTCGGGCTCCGGGGCGGCGCTCTCGGGCGCGATGAGGAGCTTGGTGAAGCGCTTGTTGATCTTCACGGAGCGGGCGTTCCTCTCCTTTATCTTGGCGTGCTGGAGCAGCACGTGCTCTCGGTATTTCTTCTTGTACTCTAGGGACGGGGGGGTGGGGGGGGGGAGACGGAGGGACGGGGACCGGGTAGGCTGTGTCAGCCGACCCTCAGGGACCCAGTGCCCTCCCTGCCTGGCTCAGACCTCAGTTTCCCTCGCCCCCCGGTGGCCTTCCCACGCCCGCTTCTCCCTGGGACCAGCTGTCGGGAACCTCCGAGTGGCGTCGAGGACACTCGTGCTCCAAGCCTGGGGCCAGCGCCTCCCACCGGGAGGGACCTACCAGACACGGAGAGCAGCGCCGAGGAGCTGGGGCCGAGCCCTGGAAGGGAGACCTTCGGTGAGGCCCCGCCGAATGAGCAGGGGCCGGGGCCGCAGTCGGGGGTCGGGGCCACCCTCCACAGAACCCAAGACCCGAGCCCCGGGGCCCGCGAATTTGCGGATGAAGCAGCCCGGGCCGGGGCGCGCCGGAGCTCTTCCGGGGGAGCGGGAAGGGGGGCGGCCTGTGGCCGGGACTCTGTCCAGGCGGGAACTCATGAGGGACAGGGACCCCGGCGACCCCCACCCCACGCTCACGCTGCAGCCGCTGCTCCTTGAGCCTCGCTGCCACGTCGCGCACGTCCGCCCTCTTCAGGGTCTTGCGGGCCACGTCCAGCGCAGGCTCCGGCCCGTAGAACTCGGTCAGCTGCTCGGCGAGGTCCACGGCGTCCGCGCCCTCCAGCCGCCCCCGCGGGATGCTGCGGCCGTCCAGCTGCGCGTCGCGCAGCTTGTGGCGGAAGCGCTTCAGCTGCTCCTGGCTCAGGTCCTCGAGCGCCGCCAGGAGCAGCTCTCGGGCGGCAGCGGCGCGGGCCTCCATGCTGGGGCGGGGGCGGCTGGGTCAATATGTCTTCCCCTCTCGCCGTCCTCCCTCCTGTGACCGCAGCCCGCCACTCCGCAGCCCCCCAGGTGCCTCCGGGCCAACGCTCGGCAGCGCTCTGCCGGGAGGGGAGTCCTCCCTCCCAGGACCCTGGTCTGGGGGCTTTGCCTCTGACCAGGTCGCAGCTTGGTGGTGAAGTGGGGTCACCGCAGGGCGGGCACTGGCCTCAGACCCAGGCCTACAGGGCCTTCCTGCTCCTTCCTTCCATACGCCCGGCCAGGCCCGACCCCAGATGAAGTGTCTGCCAGGGCCTGTGCTTTCCCTTTCTGTCTCTCCCCTGGGAGCCTGGAGCAGAGCTGGCCTCAGCTGGAGGCGGACTCCCCACCTGCCCTGGGCTGTGTTCCGGAATGCTCACTGCACCCTTGGTGGGGCCCAGCCTGGGGGCCTTGTCCCAGGGGCTATGTTTGAGCCCTGGTGGGGAAGAGATCCCAGGAGCACCCTCGTGGAGATGGACGCCATAGCTCCTGAGCCTGGGGGCCCTCAGTGGGGATGGATGCCCTAGATCCTGAGCCTGGGGGGCAGAGGGGAAAGGATGTAGAGAAAGGTGTGAAGCCCAGGGGTCAGCTGGTGGAGGCTGCAGGGCTGAGACCAGGCAATGCCCAAGTGACCACTCTAAGAGCCACACTCACCTGCAGCAGGAGGCCTCTGGCTTGTTCCTGGAGTCTGGCCCTGAGCTCTAGCACTCAGGGGCAGAGGTGGGAATCAGAAACCCGGTCCTTCCCTAGGCTGACTGGAGCCAAGCCCTGGGGGGCTGTCAAACTCCGTCCATGTGCTGGGCCTGGGGTCTCTAGCTCAGCCAGCACTGCAAAGTCTGTCCAACGGTCACCAAGCTCCCAAGCTCGGGCGCAGTGGCACATGTACAGTCACCTTTTAAGAGCTCTGCTTGGTGACCTTTGATTTCCGACTACCCCTTTATTAATGTTCTCTGAAAACCCGTGGGGTGTGGCAGCTAGGCACGGCTGCGAGCAGGGAACTGTGCAGAGTAAGGCAGGCTGCATGGAGAAGGCAGCTGGCTCAGAGCGAGGTCTTCAGCTTAACATTCTCGAGATAGGCTAAATCCTGAAGGCAGTGGTGAGGAATGGCTTCCTAGGTGCAGGGAGTGCTGAGAGCAAAGGAAGGATTTGCACAGTGTTGCCGTTATAGGGCAAAGAAGGCTGACCCCAGGGGGCCGGGAGACAGTGAGACTGGAAGAGCTCTGTAGCTCCCCACACCTGGCTCCAGCAGGCTGATGGGAAGAGGTCTGGATGTGAGGAGTGTGTGTGACTGATGTGGGACCACGCAAGACCATGAACGTGGGTTCTGCTGACAGTGTCTGCCTGTGCGTGGGTGTGTCTGTGTCTGTCTGTGACCATGTCAATACTGTGTTTGCGGTAGGTAAACAATAGTCCCCAAAGGCACTGGTCCCAACCCCTGGGACCTCTGAATGTGCCCTCATGTGCCAAAAGGGACTTTGCCAGTGTGACCAAATCCAGGATCTTGAGATGGGGAGATGATCCTGGATCATCCAGGTGGGCCCTAAATGTCATCATGAGTGTCATCAGATGAAGGCAGAGGGAGATTTGGCAACATGACCCTGAAGCAAGACACTAGGCTGCTGGCTTTGAAGGTGGAGGAAGGGGCCTCGAGCCAAGGAGCACAAGGATGCAGCCCTGGAGGCTGGAGGCGGCAGGAAGGACCCTCTCCTAGAGCCCCCAGAGGGAGTACGGCTGAGCCAGCACCTGGACCTTGGCTCAGTGACACTGATTGTGGGCTTCTGACCCCCAGAACGGTAAGAGAATTGATGTGTGTTGCTTTAAGCCACTGAATTTGTGATAACTTGTTACTGGCAGCCCCAGGACACGAGCCCAGTTTCTCTGAGAGAAGCTGTGTGAAGGTGTGTTTCTGAGAGTGTGTCCACAAGAACAGGTGCTTGGGAGCTGTCACTGCCTTTCTGGCTCCATCGCCGTTAGGCCCTGAGTCACCTCTTCTGCCAGGAGCCTTGAGAGCTGCCTTGGGGAGAGAACCTGGGTCCTGGGAGCCTCTATTCCGCTACCTCTGAGGAGAAAGAGGCCACAGAGGTGCTCATTCCTCCCTATGGTTTTTTTCTATTTGAGACAAATGGACTCCGCCTCTCCCTGTGGAGGGCTCAGGTTGTCCACGAGGCGGTTGTTTGATCACACCGACATTACCCCATGGTAGCCCCTTGCCCGCTCCTGCTCCCTGAACACTGGCTGGGGCCCTGCCCTCCTAACCCGACCGCCCTCCACACAGGCAGCCTCCTGGGCACAGGACAGGAGGTGAGGGGAGAGCCAGCACGCTTCCTTGGGGGAGGGGGAACTTATTGCTTTTTAAAGGACTTGTGTGAACACGAACACATCTTGCTGGTACTCACTGAGCCCTGAGGGGCAGGGCAGCACATCTGCCCTGTGTGACTGGCCAGGCCCAGAACAGGGATGAGACCCTCACTCCAGACCACGGAGTGGGTAGCATCCAGCAAAAGAGAGAAGTGGTCATGGTCTCCTTGGGGTCTGGGTCCTGGGGACAAGCCCTGAGCAGAGTCTGTCCCCAGCTGCCTGAGGGGGCACTGCTGTGAGCTCTGTGTGGAGTCCCTGCTCCCCTGACTCTCTGGCCCTGACTTAGCTCCTCTGACGTGCTGGGATTCTGCAGAGGGAACTTGGCAAGGTGAAACAACAGCCCAGACTCAAATGCAGAGGTTTCAGAGCTCGACTGTGGGCAGAATCTGGCCCTGCACAGCTTGATGGGCATTGCAGGGCCCCGGCCACAGCCCCACTTCAGAACACCCCAGTGCGCCCCTCACTGATCCCCTTGCTAAGCCCGACTCTAATCCCAAGACGCTCCCATGTGTATTTGCTCCTCCAGGCACAGACAGATATCCCACACAGGCTACTGCTGTATTTCTTCTAAACGCACATGCACTTTTCTCTCTTCAGAGTATAAATTCTTGAAAGCAAGTTCTCTACAACTGCACTGTGTCCCTTTCATTGTTGTTTTAGACAGAAAGTGCCCTGGTCAAGAGCCCAGTCTCTTAAGCCAGACTGTCTGCGATCAAATCCTGGCTCCACCATCCAGTAGCTGGGTGACCTTGGATGAGTAACATAACCTTCTGTGCCCCCATTTCCTTGTCTGCAAAATGGCATGGCGACAGCACTTCAGCATGGAGGGCGAGAGGAGAGAAGCTGTGATGTGTATGCCAGCACATTCTGGGCATCAGTTATCACCATCATGCATGTTCTGTGATGGTCCCTCACTATGAAGCTGTGTTTTCCGGGGTCACCAAGAATGTCCCCATTTCTAAACTTACTTTGGTTCTGATTCAGCTTCACCTCCCCAGCACTTAGCACTGCTGACCATAAGCTTTTCCTTAAAATGCTCTTTTCCTTTGGTCAAAGGAATCAAGGGGTGCAGGTGCAAGATAGCACTGGGGTCAGGGTACATGGGGTCCAGGAGGGGCTTTGCCTCTGCTCTGCCATAGCCAGCATGGGGAAGGACCTGAGGCCTGTGATTTGGGGATGCCAAGGTCACCCTGTCTCCTAAGATAGACTCTCCTTGAGTGGACTCCATGCCCCATAAACTCTCAGCACCTGCCGATAACAGGAGCCAACATTCCCAGGAATCCTTGCCAGGAAGTGAGCCATGGAATCATGGGGACGAGGAGAGGAGGCTGGGAGCAGAGAGAGGGTATGGCTGGGGATGACGGCCAGGAGAGGGGGAGGGGAGGGAAGGGAACGAGCAGGTGAGAAAAAGAAAGTAAGAGAAGGGAAGGGGTGCAGAGCCCATGTGGCAGGCAACACCTGCTCATCTGGATTTGTGTCGTCTACGAGGTTTAGCCTCTGAGCAGGGCCACTTCCAAAGGTATAAATTGGAAATATTTAACAAATAATTTAGACTGCATTGTGAATTTCCTCCAAGGTCCCTCCCACAAGAGTTTTACTGCCCAACAAAACTTCCTGAAAATCTTTGATTATTTCTTCCACACTCCCAAGTTCTGCCTTCATGGCAGCTGCTAGCGTGGTCTCTCTGGAGTCTTCCTGACTGTGCCTTCAATGTCACCCACTCTTGCTTTGAGGTTCCCCTCCCTTGGTCCTCCTGCCTTTGAAAAACCTAGTTCCTGAGTACTTTGTGAGCCCTGAGCAGAGTCCTTCTTCCCCTGTTCTAGGCATTCCACTTTACATCCTGATCTCAGAGAAAAACCATTCGAAGACTCCACAACCTTTATCTGGAGGAGTGCATAAGGAGAGGACAAAGGTGGACCTACAGCTGACACACTCCCCTGTATGCCAACAGATTAGATAACTTAGACGAGATGGACAAATCCCTAGAAAGACACAACTACTGAAACTGGCTCAAAAGAAATTAAAAATCTGAATTGATATATAACAAATAAGGAGATTGAATTCATAATCAAAACACTTCCTACAAAGACAAGCCCAGGCCTAGATGGCATCACTGGTGATTCTATCAAACATTTAAAGAAGAATTACTAGCAATCTTTCACACTCTCTTGCAAAAAGTATAAATAGAGGGAATGCTTCCCAGCTCCTTCTATGAGGCCATATTACTCTGATACCAAAACCAGGCAAATATATCACAGAAAAACTAAAGACCAACATCCTTGATAAATATAGACACAAAAAATCCTCAATAAACTACCAGCGCACAAAATCCATTAACATATAAAAAGAATTATAAACTGAGCAGGACTAAATGGGATTTATCCCAGCAGTGCAAGATTGGCTTGACATCCAAAAATCAGTGTAACAGGAGGGTCTTTGCTGTTCCTACCCAGCAGGAGCTGGCCAGGTGTCCTGGGTGGTTCTCATTCCCTTTGCTCCGAATGAGGGTTTTCACTGTAGTGGCTCTGTTCCTATTCTACACTGGGAGTTTTGGAGACAGATGTCTCATCTCTTAGTCTTTAGAAGTTTGACGTCAAGGTGTCAGCAGTGCTGATTTCTTCTAAGGCTTTTCTGGCCTGTAGATAGTTGTGTTCTTCCAGTGTCTTCACATGGTGTTCCCTCTGGGTAGCCAACATGGATTTTAACAGAGCCTAACCTACCTGGGGGAAGGAGCATATCCAGCCCCAGCCTTTGCTAGTCTTCCTGTCTCACTCTGTGGAAATTAGCAAAGAAACCTCAGCTAAACTGGATGGGGAAGGCCTGCAGGGGGAGCTCACCCCCATCACACATCATCAATTACTCCAAAGGGGAAGAGAGGACCTTGCCTCTCAGATGGGAAGTACAGTGGCTTTACTACTAAAGGAAGATTCTCTCCCCACCCAGCAACAGCCCAGCCAATGAGAGATGCCACAGCCCAGCCAATCAGAAATGCCACAGTTCAGCAAATGAGAAACACTGCAGCTTAGCCAATGAGAAATGCTACAGCCCAGCCAATGAGAGATGCTGCAGCTCAGCCAATGAGAAAGGCCGCAGCCCAGCCAATCAGAAATGCCACTGCCCCACCAATGAGAAACACTGCAGCTCAGCCAGTGAGAAATGCCACAGCTCAGCCAATGAGGAGCTGTTGCCATGCTGAACTGTTACTCTCGCTAACGGACTTTCCTTTAGAAGAGCCCCTCCCTCTCCCCCTTCTCTATAACCGCAGCTCCCCTCATTTGTTCTGTAGATTTGGCTATGGTTTGCCATAGCATGTACATCCTGAATTACAATTCTTTTGGCTATTTTCAAATAAACTCGTTTTGAGGTAAACTAGTAGGCAAATTTGCTTTTTAAGTTGACAACTCAAAGAGGAATTTTGAAAGAAGCAAGGGGAACCCGCCCCCTCCCCCCCAGCTTACCAATAGAGGAATAAGGATAAGAATTACTTCAGACTTCTCTTCAGAAACCGTGCAAGTAAGAAGACAGTGGAATGAAATATTTAAACTATCAAAAGAAAAAACCCACCAACCTTGAATTTTGTATCCATTGAAATTATACATTCATGCCCTGCGTAACGACATGTCAGTCAGTGACAGACAGCATATATGACAGTGGTCCCATGAGATCAGTGCCACAGAACCTAGGTGTGTAGTAGCCGTACCATCTAGGTTTGTGTAAGTGCAGTCCATGCTGTTTGTACAATGACGAAATTGCCTGACGTCACATTCTCAGAACATATCCCCATTGTTAAGTGACTCATGACTGTACTTCAGAAGTGAAGGAGAAATAAAG
The DNA here is from genome assembly GCF_021613505.1 of Equus quagga. NCBI lineage: Eukaryota > Metazoa > Chordata > Mammalia > Perissodactyla > Equidae > Equus > Equus quagga. The sequence continues at coordinate 90,328 of NC_060283.1, read as the reverse complement.
AATTTCTCATACAAATGAAAATTCAGGGAATTTGTCACCAGTAAGCAAGCCCTGCCAGAAATGTTAAGAGAAGTTCTTCAGAGAGAAGAAAAATGATATAGGTCAAAGTTCAGATCTACATAAAGAAATAGCTTTAGTAAATGAATACAAGAAAGTAAAATAAAATATTTTATTTTTCTTATACTTAACTGACCTATCAGTTTGTTCAAAATAATAATAGCCATATGTTGGATGATTACAGCTTGTGGAAATGTGTGATGGCAATGTTATAAGGGATGGGGAGGAAGAGTTGGGAATACTCTGTTATAAGGTACTTGAACTGCCTGTGACGTGGGATAGTATTATTTGAAAGAAAGTTTAGATTCATTGTAAAGGTAGATTGCAAACACTAAGGCAACCACTAAAGCATTTAAAAAGAAGTATTCTTGCTGTGCTAATAGAGGAGACAAATCAGAATCACATAAAACACTCAAAAGCAGAGAAGGCAGAAAAAGAGTGGAAGACCAAAAAAGAAACAAAGACAAAGGCATCCAATAGAAAACTGTTACAAATACTATAAATATTAATCCAACTATATCAATAATCACTTTAAATGTAAATGACTAAAATACACTGATTAAAAGAGAAGGACTATCAGAGGGGATAGAAAACATGACCCAACTCTATGTTGTCCACAAGAAACCCACATTAGATGTAAAGACACAGAGTGGTTAAAAATAATGGGATTGAGAAAGATATGCCATGTTGACACTAGTCAAAAGAAAACTGGATATTTAAGAAGATTGAAACCATATCAAGCATCTTTTCCAACCACAGTGCTATGAAACTAGAAATCAACTACAAGAAAAAGGCTAGGATAGTCAAAAATATGAGGTGACTAAGCAACTTGTTACTGACCAACCATTGGGTTAGTGAAGAAATCAAAGGAGAAATAAAAAAATACCTGGAAACAAATGAAAATGAAAACACAACATACCAACTCTTATTGGAGGGAGCAAAAGTAGTCTTAAGAGGAAAATTCATAACAATACAGGCCCACCTCAACAAAGAAGAAAAATCTCAAATAACTAATCTTAAACTACACCTAATAGAATTAGAAAAAGAAAAATAAAGTTAAAAGCCAGCAGAAGGAGGGAAATAATAAAAATTAGAGCAGAAATAAATGCAATAGAGACTAAAAAAAAACAATAGAAATGATCAATAAAACTAAGAGCTGGTTCTTTGAGAAGATAAACAAAACTGACAAACCTTTAGCCAGACTCACTAAGAAAAAAAGACAGAAGGCTCAAATAAATAAAATTAGAAATGAAGAAGGAGAAATTACAATGGATACCACAGAAAGACAAAGGGTTATAAGAAAATACTATGAAAAATTATACATCAACAAATTGGATAACCTAGAAGAAATGGATAAATTCTTAGACTCAAACAACCTCCCACAACTGAATCAAGAAGAAATATAAATTTGAATAGACCAATCATAAGTAAAGAGATTGAAACAGTAATCAAAAACCTCCCAGAAAACAAAAGCTCAGGACCAGATGGCTTCTCCGGAGAATTCTATCAAATGTTCAAAGAAGATTTAATACCTATTCTTCTCAAAGTATTCCAAAACGTTGCAGAAGACCGAAAAATTTCTAAAACTTTCTATGAGGCCAACATCACCCTGATCCCAAAAGCAGACAAAGACGACATAAAGAAGGAAATTACAGGCTGATATTGCTGATGAACATACATTCAAAAATACTCAACAAAATATTGGCAAATTAAATGCAGAAATACATTAAAAGGATCATACACCATAATCAAGTGGGATTTATACCAGGGACACAGGGATGGTTCAACATCCACAAATCAATCAATGTGATACACCACATTAACAAAATGAGGAATAAAAATCACATGATCATCTCACTAGATGCAGAGAAAGCATTTGACAAGATCTAACATGGATTTATGATAAAAAACCTCAATAAAATGGGTATAGAAAGAAAGCATCTCAACAAAATAAAAGGCCATATATGACAAACCCACAGCCAACATCATACTCAACAGGGAAAAGCTGAAAGCTATCTCTCTGAGAACAGGAACAAGACAAGGGAGTCCGCTCTCACCACTCTTATTCAACACAGTACTGGAGGTTTTGGATAGAGCAGTTGGGCAAGAAAAAGAAACGAAAGGAATCCAAACTGGCACTGAAGAAGCGAAACTCTTACTGCTTGCAGGTAACATGATTCTATATACAGAAAACCCTAAAGAATCCACCGGAAAGCTATTAGAAATAATCAACAACTACAGCAAAGTTGCAGGTACAAAATCAACTTTAAAAAATCAGTTGCATTTCTATACACTAATAATGAACTAACAGAAAGAGAAGTTGGGAATACAATCTCATTTACAATCACAACCAATATCTAGGAATAAACTTAACCAAGGAGGTGAAAGATCTATACAATGAAACTATAAGACATTATTGAAAGAAATCGATGATGACATAAAGAAATGGAAAGATATTCCACGCTCACAGATTGGAAGAACAAACATAGTTAAAATGTTCATATTACCTAAAGCAATCTACAGATTCAATGCAATCCCAATCAGAATCCCAATGACCTTCTTCATGGAAATAGAACAAAGAATCCTAAAGTTCATGTGGAACAACAAAAGATCCCAAATAGCCAAAGCAATCCTGAGAAAAAAGAACAAAGCTGGAGGTATCACAATCCTTGACTTAAACATATACTGCAAAGCTGTAGTAATCAAAACAGCATGGTACTGGCACAAAAACAGGCACACAGATCAATAGAACAGAATTGAAAGCCCAGAAATAAAATCATACATCTACGGACAGCTAATCTTTGACGAAGGCACCAAGAACATACAATGGAGAAAGGAAAATCTCTTCAACAAATGGTGTTGGGAAAACTGGACAGCCACATGTAAAAGAATGAAAGTAGACCATTATCTTACACCAAACACAAAAATTAACTCAAAATGGATTAAAGACGTGAATCTAAGACCTGAAACCGTAAAACTCTAGAAGAAAACATAGGCAGTACATTCTTTGAGATCACTCTCTGGCATCTTTTCAAATACCAGGTATACTCAGGCACAGGAAACAAAAGAAAAAATAAGCAAATGGGACTACATCAGACTAAGAAGTTTTGGAAGGCGAAGGAAACCATGAACAAAATGAAAAGACAACCCATCAACTGGGAGAAAATATTTACAAATCATATATCCAACAAGAGGTTAATCTCCAAGATATACAAAGAAATCATACAACTCAGCAACAAAAAGACAAACGACCTGATCAAAAAATGGGCAGAGGTTGAGGCTGGCCCTGTGGCATAGTGGTTGAGCTTGGCGTGCTCTACTTCGGTGGCTCAGGTTCACAGGTTTGGATCCTGGGTGTGGACCTACACCACTCATCAGCCATGCTGTGGCAGCAACCTACATATAAAGTGGAGGAAGACTGGCACAGATGTTAGCTTGCTAGCTCAAGTCTAATCTTCCTCAGCAAAAAAAAAAAAAAGAAGAAGAAGAAAGAAAAAGGAAAGCAGAGGATATGAACAGACATTTTTCCAAAGAAGATATACAGATGGCCAATAGGCACATGAAAAGATGTTCAACATCAGTAATTATTAGGGAAATGCAAGTCGAAACTACAATGAGATATCACTTCACACCCATCCAAATGGCTATAATTAATAAGATGCAAAATAACAAGTATTGGAGAGGATGTGGAGAAAAAGGAATCCTCACACACTGCTGGTGGGAATGCAAACTGGTGTAGCTACTATGGAAAACAGTATGGAGATTTCTCAAAAAATTACAAATAGAAATACCATATGACTCAGCTATTCCACCACTGGGTATTTATCCAAAGAACTTGAAATCAACAATACTAAATGATCTACGCACCCTTATGTTCATTGCAGCCTTACCCACTATAGCTAAGACACACAAACAACCCAAGCACCCATCGACGGATGATTGGATAAAGAAGATATGGTATATATACATACAACGGAATACTACTCAGCCTTAAAAAAAGACAAAATCGTCCCATTTGCAACAACATGGATGGACCTTGAGAGAATTATGTTAAGCGAAACAAGCCACACAGAGAAAGACAAACCCCGTATGATTTCACTCACGTGTGGAAGATAAACAAATACGTGGACAAAGAGAACAGATTGGTGGTTACCGGGGGAAGAGAGTTGGGGGTTGGGCAAAGGGGTAAAAGGGCACATATGCATGGTGACGGATAAAATCTAGACTATTGGTAGTGAGCACGATGCAGTCTATACAGAAACCCATATGTAATAATGTACACCTGAAATTATACAATGTTACAAACCAGCTTGACTTTGATAAAATAAAATAATAATAATAATAGAGAAAGAAAACTGGCTGGGTGAAGGCGGTCAAAAGTTCAGGCTCGTAGTTATGAGATGAGTTGGAGCTGGGGATGTGATGCACAGCACGAGGACTATGGTTGACACTGCTTATGGGATATAGGAAAGCTGCTAGGAGAGTAAATCCTAAGCGTTCTCATCACAACGGAAAAAAAATCTTTAAAAGATTTTTCTTTTCTTTTCTTTTTGTATCTGTATGAGATGATGGATGTTAACTAAATGTGTTGTGGTGATCACTTCACAATATATGTAAGTCAAATCATTACGCTGTACACTTTAAACTTAACAGTGTTGTATGTCAATTATGTCTCAATAAAACTGGAAAAAAAAGAAAACTGGAGTAGCTTTATTAATTTCAGACAAAGCAGATTTTAGAGCAAGGAAAATCATCAGGGATAAAGAGGGACATACATAATGGTGAAAGGATCAGTTCTCCAGGAAGACATAACAATCCCTATCGTGTATGCACCTAATAACAGGACGTCAAATGCGTGAGGAAGAAACTGATAGAATTGCAAGGAGAAGTAGATGAACACACCGTTATATTTGGAGACTTCACCACCCACCTGTCAGTAACTGGCAGATCCAGCAGACAGGAAATCAGTCAGGACATGGTTGAACTCAGCTCCATCAATCTAATTGACATTTATTGATTACTTCACCCGACATCAGCAGAATACACTTTCCTCTCAAGCTCATATGGAACATTCACCAAGATAGACCACATTCTGGGCCATAAACGCACCTTAACAAATTTGAAAGAATAGAAATCATATAATGTCTGTTCTCAGACCTCAGTGGAATTAAACTAGAAATCAATAACAGAAAGATAGCTAGAAAATTGTAAAATATTTGGAGATTAAACACCATACTTCCAAATAACACAATGATCAAAGAAGAAGTCTATGCGAAATTTTAAAATATTTTTAACTAAGTGAAAATAAAAATACAACTTAGAATTTATGGGATTCGTCTAAAGCAGTGCTAAGAGGGAAATTGGCAGCACTGAATGCATATATTAGAAAAGAAGAATGCTCTAAAATCAATAATATAAGCTTCTACCCTAAGAAACTAGAAAAAGAAAAGCAAATTAGATCCAAAGTAAGCAGAAGAAAAGAAAGAATAAAAATTAGAGCAAAAATCAACGAAACTGAAAGCAGGAAGTTAATAGAGAAAAATCAGAGAATGAAAAGCTAGTTCTTTGAAACGATCAATAAAATTCATAAGCCTCTCTCCAGGTGAACCAAGAAAAAAAGAGATAATTTTTTTTTTTGAGGAAGATTAGCCCTGAGCTAACTTCTGTGCCCATCTTCCTCTACTTTATACATGGGACACCTACCACAGCATGGCTTGCTGAGCAGTGCCATGTCCGCACCTGGAATCAGAACCTGCGAACCCCAGGCTGCTGAAGTGGAACGTGCAAACTTAACCACTGCACCACCAGGCCGGCCCCTACATAATTTTTTAAAAAGAGTACAAATTACTGATATCAGAAATGAAAAAGGGATCATCACTATAGATCCCATGAACATTAAAAGGATATTAAAGGACATTAGAAGGATATGAACAACTGTATGCCCACAAATTTGATAACTCAGATAAAATGGACCAATTCCTTGAAAGACACAATCTACCAAAACTCACACAAGAAGTAGATAATATGAATATGCCTGTATCTATTAAAGAAATTGAATCACCAATTAATACCTTTCCAAAATAGAAAGTACCGGGTCCAGATGTGTTCACTAGTGAATTCTACCAAACATTAAACAAGAAACAATAACAGTTGTCTACAACCTCTTCCAGAAAATTGAAACAGAGGGAACACTTCCTAACTTATACTATGAAGCCAGCATTACCTTAATACCAAACCAGGCAAAGACATAACAAGAAAGGAAAATAACAGACCACAGATACAAAGATACATAGATGCACAGACACAGTACAAAACCTTTCAACAAAATATTAGCAAAATGAATCTGACGTAATTGATGTGTAAAATGAATTACACACCACAACCAAATGAGATTTATCCCAGGTCTGCACGGCTGACTTAACATTAAAAAATCAATTAGTGTAATCCATCACGTCTACCGACTAAGGAAGAAAAAATCACATCAACATATCAATAGATGCAGAAAAAGTATTTGACAAAACCCAGCACCAATTCATGATAAACTCTCAGTAAACTAGGAATAAAGGGGAATTTCCTCAATTTAGTAAAGAATATCTGCAAAAAACCTACCACTAACATCATACTTAATGGTGAGAAACTAGATGCTTCCCTGTTAAGATCAGGAGCAAGACAAGGCTATTCGACAAAAGAAGCCTCAGCCTGTACAATAAGACTAGAAAAGGCAACAAAGGGCAGGCAGATTGGGAAGGAAGAAACAAATGCTTTTTTTCTCACGTGACATGATTGTCTATGTAGAAAATTCCAAAGAACGAAAAACTCCTGGAATAAGCAATTATAGCAAGGTTGTGGAATACAAGCTTAATATACAAAAAAAATTGCTGCTTTTCTATATACCAGCAATGAACAATTGGAATTTGAAATGAAAACATAACATCATTTACACCAGCACCAAAAAAGGTGAAATACTGAAGTATAAATCTAACAAAATATGTGCAAGATCTACATGATCAAACCTACAAAGCTCTGAAGAAATCAAAAATCTAAAAAAATGGAGAGATATTCCACGAATAGAAAGGCCCAATATTATTAAGATTCTTCCCAAATTGATCTATAGGTTCAATGCAATCCCAATAAAAATTCCAGCAAGTTATTTTGTGGATATGGACAAACTTATTCTAAAGTTTACATGGCAAGGTAAAAGACCCCGATATAGCCAACATAATAGTGAATAAGAACAGAGCCAGAGGGATGAGACCACCTGGCTTCAAGACTTCCTAGAAAGGGACGTGAGCAGGACAGTGTGGTATTGGCAAAGACTAGACAAATAGATCAACAGAACAAAATATAGAGCCCAGATATGGACCCACACACATATAGTCCACTCCTCCTTGACAAAGGAATAAAGGCAATTCAGTGGAGGATAGTCTTTTCAACAAATGGTGCTAGAACAATCAGACATCTACATGAGGAAAAAAATCTAGACAAAGACTTTCACCTTTCACAAAAATTAACTCAAAATGGATCATAGACCTAAACGTAAAATGCAAAACAATGAAATTTTCAGAAGATACCCTAGGTGACCTTGGGTTTGGCGGTGACATTTTAGATATAACACCAAAAGCATCATCCATGAAAGGAAAAATTGATTTAATTAAAATAAAAAACTTCTGCTCTGCACAGACACTGTTAAGAGAGTGAAAAGACAAGCAGAGATTAGCAGAAAATATTTGCAAAGGATGTATGTGATAAAGGACTGCTCTCTAAAATATGCAAAGAGCTTTCAAGACTCAACAATAAGAAAATAAACCACCTGCTTAAAAAATGGTCAAAAGTTCTGGACACCTCACTGAAGAAGATATTCAGATGGCAAATAAGCAAATGAAAAGATGCTCAGAATCATATGTCATCACATGCTACAGATTAAAGCAATGGGATTCCACGAAACACCTATTGGAATGACTAAGATCCAGAACACAGACACCACCAAACGCTAGTGAGGATGTGGAGCAACAGGAAGGCTCATTCATTGCTGGCGGGATTGCAGAATGGTACAGCCACTTTGGAAGACAGTTTGGCAGTTTCTAATAAAGCTAAACATAGCCTTACCATACAATCCAGCAAAATTGCTGGAAAATTGCTGATTGCACTCTCGATATTTAACCATAGGAGTTGAAAACTTACATCCACACAAAAACCTGCATATAGATGTTTACAGCAGCTTTATTCATAGTTACTAAAACTTGGAGGGAGGTGTTCTTCAATAGGTGAATGGATAAACAAACTGTGGTACTCCTATACAAAGGAGTGTTAATCAGTGATAAAAAGAAATGAGCTGTCAGGCCATGAAAAGAAGGAAGAATCTTAATTGCATATTGTTAAATGAAAGAAGTCAGTCTGAAAAGGCTACATATTGTATGATTCCAACTATACAACATTCCGGAAAAGGGAAAAGCAAGGAGAGAGTAAAAAGGTCAGTGGCTACAGGGTTTCAGGAGGAGGGAGCGATGAGTAGGTGGAGCACAGGAGAGTTTTATGGCAGTGAAACTGCTCTGCTTGAGACTGTAACAGTGGACACGAGACGCTAGACATTTATCCAAACCCACAGATTGTACAATGACAAGAGTGAACCCTAATGTAAATTCTGGACTTTAGTTGATAACCGTGTATCAATATTGGTTCATCTGTTGTAAGAAACGTACCACACTAATGCATGGTATTAATAGTAGGGGCAACTGGGGGGTGGGTGTAGGGGTACAAAAACTCTCTATACTTTCTGGGAAATTTTTCTGTAAATCTAAAACTGCTCTAAAAAATAAAGTCTATTTTTTAAACACCCCATAATATGATACCACTTTACACCCAGTAGGATGGCTACAATAAAAAGGATGGACAACAACAAGTTTTGATGAGGATGTGGAGAAATTAGAGCTCTCATACACCAATGGTGGGAATGGAAAGTGGTGCAGCCACTTTGGAAAACAGGTTGGCAGTCCCTCAAAATGTTAAACATGGTGTTACCATCTGACTTAGTAATTAACTCTGAGGTATCTGCCCAAGGGAAATGAAAATACAACATTCACACAAAACCTTCTACACAAATGTGCATAGCAGCATTATTCATAATAGCTGAAAAGCGCAAAAAGCTTAAATGTCAGCTGGTGAATGGATACACAGAATGTGGTTTATCCATACAATGGAATATCATTCAGCCACAAAAAGGAATGAAGCACTGATACATGTTACAGTATGGAGCAATCTTGAAGACATTACGTTCAGTGAAAGCAGTCAGACCCAGAAGGACAAATGTACCACTCTATTTATATGAAATGTCCAGAACAGGCAAAGCCATAGAGATAGAAAGTGATTAGAGGGTGCCAGGGGCTGGGAGGAGAAGCAATGGGGATGACTGTGAAAGGGTAGGGAGCTTCTTTTTGGAGCAATGAAATGTTCTAGAACTGACTGTGGTGATGGCTGTACAATTCTATGAATACGCTAAGAACCATTGAGTTATACAATTTAAATGGGCAGATTTATGGTATATAAACTATACCTCACTAAGGATGTTTTAAAAACATTAATTCCAGTTTTTGACTTCATAAGGGAGTCTTTCATCAGCTGTAATTTGGTGAACACACCCTGTGCTGGGTAAGCTTTGTTCTGTCTGTGTGCCCGACTCCCGCAGCCCTGTGGTAGCCGGGCCATCAGCTCAGTGGCTGTGATGGATCCTGACAGCATCTTAAACAAGATGGAAACACTCTGGGCATGAGCAGTGGCAGGGCTCACACATGGCTCTGAGGGCAGGGACCCAGCTCCCCTTCCCATTGTTAGCCTGGTCTGGGTGACTGTGTTACCACCAGCCTGTGGGACGAGAGAAAAGCGAGGCACAAGGGCCCCCTTCCCTCCAAGGGCAAGACCAGGATTTGCACATGGCCCTAACACTCACCCTCTTGGCCACTTACTCATGGGGCCACACTCACCTCTAAGGGAATCAACCGTGTGTCCAGCCTAAATTCCATGACCAAAGACGCTCCATCACAAGTCTGTTCTCCCAAAAATTTAGGATTCCCAGCCCACCAGTCTCCTTGACCTTGACTGTATTCCAGGGACCACCATGGCTCACATCTAGTGAATTTGCATCAAAATCCGGTTCCCTGGCTTAGGGGAAGGATGACTTCACTTAAAGGTGTGGCCGATGATCAAATTTAGGTCCCAAATCCCCAAGGATCCCCCTACAGAACCCACATTAATCTGAACAGCCTCATGACTCAGGGCCACAGTCACATCCAGAAATCATCAGCTCAGTTCCGTAAGTCTCAAAAAGCAGTGTTAGTCTGTGCATCAGCATCTCCAAAGGGGTGATACGAGGTTCTCCCATCACAGAGCAACATTTTCCTTGAAAAAACTTTCAGTTTTTCTCCCTCTGCCAAAGTTCCATGCTCAGGGCAGTGGCTAAAAATCCCCTCACCCCATCTCCCCTATCCTCTGCCTGAAGTACCCTCAGTAACATGCTCTCCTCCAACCACTTCCTCTGTTCTTCCCTTCCTCCCCTGCCCCAACACTGACACCCATACCACCCCCCTGCTGGCCTGGTCCCTCTTGCCTTTGACTGTTTCTCTTGAGGGGCAGCACCAAAGGTTACCGCCCAAGGGGGGTCGTCTGCTCACTGCAACACTTGCCAATAGTTGAGAGGCAAGGTGGTAGGAGAGAAAGGACTTTACCACAGCTTGCCAGCAAGGGGAAGATGGCTGACTAATGTTGGAAAGAGTCACCTTACAGAACAGAGACTACAGGCCAGTTATATAGGGGCTGGTCTCCAGGTGGTGGAGGCATCTGGTCTTAGTTCCTTGTAGTCCATTGTTTTACTGGATATGCATCAGAGACTGGAGCAATGGTCTATACCCTGATCTTTCAGTTGTCGTTGATGATGACTGTCAGCACTGACTCTCTGCCTGGGGGTCATCACATTCCTAAGGAACTCAAAATAACAAAGTTATCAATTTATAGCAGCTGAGAGGGGCCAGGAAATCTACAGAGCATGTCTGGGTTAGTTAATCCGAGGTCATTCAAAGTTACAATATGGTTTGTTTTCTACAATATGGCTTCCCCTATGTCAACCTTGTGTTGAACTGGTATCAGCCACACCTTCAGCATCTACCCCTCTCCTTCCAACATAGTTCATGTCCCAGAGCCTCCAAGAGGTCCCGAATGGAACTGATGTGGCAGGCCCTGCCAGTTGCCGACCCAAGACCCATTCTGCCCTTCTTCCTCACCAACAGAACCCACTTTGTGTGGGTTAGTTAAGTGCCTTCCTATAGAGCTTGATTTCCTAGGATGTGACCATGGGACAGGGTCTTGGCCAATGAGAGGGAAGAGGAAGCTGGCTGGGTGAGTTTACATGAAGCCACAGTGTTCCTGGTGAAGAAGATGGATGGAGTTGGTACAGCCTTTTGCTCTCAGTCTCCCTCCCTCTTTGTCCTGCATGGATGTAGACACAGGGCCTGGGGGTCTAGGAATGATGTGCACATGAGGATGGAAACCACTCACTGAGGCTAGAGGAGCAAGGGAAGAGAAGGAGCCTGACTCGTGGTCCCAGGCCTGGGACCAGCCGTGAGCCTGCTTCCAGAGCTTCATGAGGTGGGAACTCCTCCCCTGTGAGTTTCTGTTCCATGCGGCCCACGGCTGTCCTAACTGATGCCTGTAGACTGGACTCTGAGGCATCTCCTGCACTCAGCCCCATTTCTGACACCTCCCGCGAGCAAGGCCGTTTGACACTCTGTCTCCATAAAAACCAGACCAAGCCCTCTGTCCCCTTGTGTTCAAAGTTCCTGCAGGAATGCCCTGTCCAGTCTCCCCCAGAGATCCAGAGAAGGGCTCCTTCCCCAGGAGCCTGCTGGTCAAACGCTTCCCCTCGGTCACCTAATCTACCAAGAGGTCTGGCACAGCCAAAGAAAGAAAGGTTTACACTGGCTTTTAAAATGAGACAAAGAAATATTACTCAGCCTTAAAAAGGAAGGAAATTTATGCTACCATGTGGAGGAACCTTGAGGACATCATGCTGAGTGAAATAAACCAGTCACAAAAGGACAAATCCTGTGTGATTCCGCTTGTTACCAGACACAAACACAGGTTCTTTACCTGCCACATGGGGGCCAAATAAAACTGGAATGCCCAGCTTATGGCAAGGAAAGGGTTCTTATTTCGGGTAACATCAGCCAGGAGAGAAGAGTGAGCACTCAAATTCCTGTTGTCTCCCAGAAAGATGAGAGGCAAGGGGTTTTAAAGGCTGTGAGGAATGGGGCTGCTTGTAGGGAGGGGGGCCTGTGACCTTGCTGGTCATTGCTTTCCCACCAGCCTGCATTTGGCCTTGTGAGGCTGCTTGCAGGCAGGAGGAGGAGATAAGGAAATCTGCAGGTGGATGTTCTTGGTTGTCTGCCTCCATGGTGGGTGGTGGATTCTGGTGCCAGGAAGCCGAGGAGTTGGGGTCTGAGAAGCTTCAGCTTCTTGATATTCTCTGGACATCAGTTTCCCTGTAAGAAACTTCAAAGGACCTGAAACTAGCCAAAATGTTATCATGAGGCCACATGGGCTCTAACGGTTTGTAACTTCTTTTTGCCTTGTGAAGTTCAGCAATACAAGGTTTAAAAAACTACTATGTACATGACTGTAAGTTGGAGCAGCCGGGGAAGGGGATGAGGGCTTCTGGTTTCAACCCATATTTGCTGGGTTCAATGCAGGGGAGCCAGTATCAGGGCCAGTATCACACTCATATGAGGTCCCTCCAGCAGTTACATTCACAGAGACAGAAAGGATGGCGGGGGCCAGGGGCTGGGGGAGGGCAGGGGGAGTTAATGTTTAATGGGGACAGAGTTTCAGTTTGGGGAGATGGAAAGTTCTGGAGAAGGATGGTGGTGATGGCTGCACAACAATGTGAATGTGCTTAATGCCTCTGAACTGTGCACTTAAAAATGGTTAAGATGGTAAATTTTATGTTACATATATGTTACCACAATTAAAAATAGAAGACAAAGAAAGTCACTGCATTCATAATCCGGTTAATTATTAGCTTAAGTTTCTCCCCAGACAGGTCAGAAGCCATGCCTCTGTTCAGCCAGGAAAAGCCGCTCGCAGGACCTGGGGAGCAGCGTGCTGCGGCCCACCCCGAGAACAAAGTCCATAAAATCTTATCAGGCTTATCAAGCACTGACCTTTGCCACCCTTGAGAACAGAGGCCTGCTGGGTGCCGCCCCACGCTGCCTCCCTCTCAGATCCTGGCTGGCCAGAACCCTGAAACTCCCTCAAGGCTGAATTAATCATTGCCTGCCGGCAGCTAGCAGGCTGCCTCCACCAGCCCAAGGTGTCCAGACCTTTGGCCACAGCATCACCTGAAGGGAGGGCAGGGCAGCCCCCCACCGTGCCCAGCCCCCAGCTCCTGCTGGTCTCCACTGCGGGGAGGTGTTGCCCTGGGACCTCCTCTGGATGGGGCTTGATGGAGGGTGTGGGTGGGGTTCTCCATCGAAAAGTGGTCTAGACCTGCAGCTTCAGGTATAGACCCCACCCTGTTGCCTCATCAGATGGATGAGAGGGGACACTCACCTTTGCAGGAGGCCCAGGGCCGAGGGGACAGGAGGCCTAGCAGCAGCAAAGAGCCAGGTGGCACCTGAAGCCCTTCCTGGGGAAGGAGGGGCTCTGAGAGGCCCTGCTCTCCTGCAGGGCTTGGGGCTCTCCTGGCTGCTGAGGCCATCTGGGGGGACTAGACACAGAGAAGCACCTGGGGCTTTGCCGCTGTGCTGGGGGGGTCCCTCCTGGGACCTGGCTCATGGCCCCTCCAATCACACATCCAGTGAGGGGCTTTCCCCCCCGTCACCAACCTGTGCTCCAGTGGCCCAACAGCTCTGTACCCACCAAGAATTACACCCTGCCTGTCGCCTGCAGTGAAGGGCAGCCGGCCATGTCAGGCTGGCTCTCCCTGCCCGGTGTGCCCAGCTGTGAGCCCCTCCTCTCTTACAAGGCCCACACGCAGCTCTGGGACACCACACAGACAGCGGACACAACTGCAATGCTCCTCCCTCCTCTGCTGAAACGTCACCCCCAGCCCCTCTGACCACCTGCCCAGGACCGCCCCCCATTCTCATTCTCTCACCCATGGCCTTGCCTCCAGAGGTGGCAGAGTCTGGGGGTTCAGGGGTCCAACACACAGTCTAAGCACTAGCCCTGTCACTCACTGGCCACTGTGTGACCCAAGACAAGCTTTTGACCTCCCTGGACTTGAGTTTCTTCATCTGAGAGTGGACAGAACCTGCTTCCTAGGGTTGTTGTGAGCTTGAAGGGAGGAAATAGAGCAAAAATGGTTTAAAGAACTTGATGCCTGAATAAAGCTGGATCTCCACTTCACACACATACAAAATTTAACTCAAAATGGAGCAAAGAACTAAATTAAGATCTAAAATTATAAAACTCTTGGGAAAAAGCATAGGGGAAAATATTCATGACCTTGGATTTGGCAATGGATTCTTAGATATGACACCCAAAGCAAGATCAACAAAAGAAAAAAAATAAATTTGACTTCATCAAAATTAAAAACTTTTGTGTATCAAAGAACACTATTGAGAGAATGAAAAAACAACCCACGTAATGGGAGAGAACATTTGCAAATCATATATCTGACAAGGGGTTAATATCCTGGGTATATAAAGAACTCCTACAACCCGACAACAAAAAACAAAAACCCAATTAAAAAATGGGCAAAGGATTTGAATAGACATTTCTCCAAAGAAGACATATGAATGGCCAATAAGCACATGAAAAGATGCCCAACATCATTGGTCATTAGAAGGATGCAAATTAAAACCACAGCAAGATACCACTTCATAGCCACTAGAATGACTATTAGTTAAGAAAAAAGAAAATGGAAAAAAATAAGTGTTGGTGGGAATGTGGAGAAATTGGCATCCTTGTGCACTGCTGGTGGGAATGTAAAATGGGGCAGCTGCTGTGGAAAACAGTTTGGTGTTTCTCAAGAGACCCAAAAGAATAAAAACCTGGGACTCAAAAGATGTTTGTACATGAATGTTTGTAGCAGCATTACTCACAACAGCCAGAATGTGGAAACAACCCAAGCGTCCATCAACAGGTGATCAGATACACAAAAGGTGGCATGTGCTTATAATGGAATATTACTCAGCCACAAGTGAAATGTGATACCTGCTACCATATGGATGAGCCTTGAGGACATAAGGTTGAGTGAAATAAGCCCGTCACAAAAGGACAAAGATCGTACGATTCCACTTATATGAAATAAACAAAACAGGCAAATCCGTAGAGACAGAAAGTAGATTAGAGAAGTCACCAAGGACTGGGAGGAGAGGAAATGGGGGGTTGTTGCTTAATGGGTATGGAGTTGTTTTTAGGGTGTCAAAAGGGTTTTGGAAATAGTAGTGGTTGTTGTACAACATTGCAAATATTATTTATGTCACTGAATTGTACACTTGAAAATGGTTACAATGAAACCTTTTATGTTATGTATACTTTACCACAATAACAAAAAAGTGCCCGCCCCATGGTGCACCTGAAGACACGGTGCTGAGTGCCATGGACAAAATCTCCTGTCTGGAAGGAGTTGCCTCCTTGCTGGGGGGACAGAAAATAAACAGGATAAATCACTGAGGTACACACGGATCAGACAGTGCCGAGGACAGAGCAGGACAGAGAGAGGAGACAGGCATGGGGGCACAGGTGGGCGGAGGGACGACAGTCAGATGGAGACGGGTGGTTCTCAGTGAGCAGTGGTGGCTCTCCAGGGGGAGCGTGCTGGATGAGAGGACAGTTGTTCCAAGGTCTGGCAGGAGTGACCTGTTCAGGACGCAGGAGGCTGGGCCGGCCAGGAGGGTGTGAGGGGAAGTCTGAGCCCTGCTGGGGAAGAAGGAGCAGGGAGACCGAGGGGAAGTGGTAGGCTAGAGGTTGGGCTGGGAGGGGAGGGGAGGCACCCTCCGCATTTGTGTAGAAGAGATTCAACATCACTCGACTGACTAGAGGGGAAGGATTGAGGCAAGGAAGGACGGAGGGGCTGGCTGAGGGAGGAGCAGCTTTCGCAGGCGACTTCCAAGGCCCAGGTCTGGAAGCCACCCTACCGGTAAGAGTAGGGAAGGGGGGCATCCTTCAGCCCTCCTCCAGGAGCTGGAGTGGCTGGGACCACCCTCTGGCAGGTCCTCAGTGCAGCAGAGAGGGGCACCCGCAGTCTGAAGGAGCTAATTCAGCACTTTACTGGGTTGTTCATGGTAGGAAAAAGCTATCTGTCCTCCAGACTCCAGACAGTGAAGCTCAGCGTCACACACGTGCCTGGTGGGGGTGAAGGGAATCCTCTCTAGGAGCTGTGGGGGCCCAGCTGACCCCACCATCATGGCGGGGGAGGTTCTCCTTCCCAGGATGGCGGAACAGTGGCTACAGCCACAGTGCCCCCAGCCACAGTGCCCCAGACAGCTCCCTCAAGACCTCAGCACCAACCCTACAGCATTCCGGGGCCATTCAGCTGTCACGATGGCTGCCGGCCTTGTCCACACCCGTGGACCTCCTTGATCCCATCCCTCCTCCCACATGTCCCAGCTCTGAACTGGTGCCTCCATTGCCTGCCACTCTGATTTCCAGTGTCCACTGACCCAGGCCCCGCCCCCTGTCGGTTCTGGGACTTTTCAGCTCCTGGGTTACTGTCTTCTCAACGCACTCCTGTGTAACTGTTGTGATTTCAGAGTCAACGCAGACCATCTTCCCAACAACTTCTTCTGCTGTCCCCACCTTCTCTCCTGCGATGGTCCCATCTCTGCCCCTCAGCTGCTCCCTCCTCTGTCCCCTTTAGGCCAAATACACAGCACCCACTCCCACAGCCCCAACAACCCTGCTCTCTGCCCCCCACTGCCGTTCACTCCCCCTCGACTGCTTGACCCACCAGGACCTCTGAGCCATGAGTCCCACAACCTTCCACTGTCCCTTGCCCCTCGTGTCCCCCAGCTCATGCTCCACGGCCATCACTGTGGTCACTACAACCACCCCTGGGCCTCCTCTTGCTCCCTGGTTCTCCTTTGGCAAAAATCTTACTGACCCCACGTGTGGCCAGTGCCGCTGAGCGCAGCCGGAGACAGACTCTGGACAGACTCACTGTAGTGACCACGCGCCTGAGGGCCCTGGCTCCTCGCCTGCCCATCCTGCACCCCTGTCCTCACCACTGCACCCCCCTGCCCTGAAGCCAGGCTCCAACTGACCTCTGAGATTTCAGCAGTGACGTCCATGCCTCCTGGGCCACCCAGCAGTGGGCAGGCACGCTGCTACCCCTTCTGTCCTGCAAGCACCCCCTTCTCTGCTGCCCCTGACGCTCCCAGTGTGTCTGTGGTTTCTGTCTCCTATTTCTTACTCCCAGTCTCTCCTAACTCCGCTCTGGCCGAGTTTCTATCCGCCCCACCGTGGTCACCTTGACCCCCTGAGCTGGCTCCAGTCCTCAGGTGTCTGCCCCTCCTCCTGCCCATCTCTGCCTGTCTCCCTCCCTCAGCTCAGCTTGCTCCCCATACACCTCCTTCAGACTGTGCTTGGGATGCTGCCTCTGCACTGAAGACCCCCGAGTAAGCTTCTGTCCACATTTCCACCTCGCTCCTCACCTCTGCCTCAGCTCCACCCACACATCCTACAGATATCTCAAACGCCCAGCTTTTCTCCTGAAATGCGCTTCATGTCCTGTCTCAGTTGCTGGAGACTCACTCCTTTCAGTTGCTTGGGCCAGAATCCCTGGCTTCCTCTGGGACTTCTCTCAGCCTCCCATGCACCATGTTCTGCTGGAACCCCACCTCGCTGCTCCCCGCCTGGCCCAGCCCCACCCCTGCCTGGCTCCCTGATTCTCCAACAGCCTGCACAGGTGCCCCACAGTCTAACTCAGCCCAGCCACCAGCTGGTCTTGTGAAAACCTCAGTCAGATCACCCTCTTCTCTGCTCAGTGCCCCAGTGCTCCCTCCTCACTCAGAGTGGAACCAGCTGCTGCAAGGATCCAGACCCCAGGGGTCATGGAGTCCTTCTGTCATCTCTGTTCTCTCCTCTGTCTCCCCCTCCCCATTCTGCCCCAGCCACACTGGCAGTCCTGCTCCTTCTGGAACCTGCCTGGTCACTTCCACCTGAGGGCCTTCTCCCTGACGTCCACTCGGCTCTCACCTTCGCATCCTTCCAGCTTTTGCTCCAATATTGCCTCTTCAGTGAGGGATGTGTAGGCCACTTTAAAACTCATGATGCAACCCCACCTGTGGTCCTGATCCGCTTACCAGCCTGTCCCCCGTAGAATGCATCGCCCTCCAGCACGCTATATACCTTAAAGTCGTTGTGTTTATTCTCGTTCATCTCCTTCTGCTGAAAGGCAAACTCCATGAGGGCTGGGATTTTCTTTTGTTCACTGACATGTCCTGAGTGTTTAGGACAGCCTCTAGCATGTAGTAGGTGCACAATCAATATTGTTCGAATGAACAAGGTCAGTAATTTTCAGTAGGTAAAGGAAGGGGCCTAAGAAGTTTTTCCCCCATTGGTGTTATTTTAAATTTTACAAGCAATTGTTGAATACATTATTTTTAAGAAATTCCAACAATACAAATTTTGCATGAAATAAAATGTAAAAGTGGCCTTTCTCTCTACGCCAGTCACTGTTTTCTGCAGATAATCGCTGTTAATCATTTAGTGCGACACCTCAGAACAATTTTGGTGCAATTACATAGCTAAATAGCTACATATGCATTTATAACGTGAAGACTTTCAAAAAGCATAAGTGGATCATATAAAGCATGTTATTTACTATTTTAATAATTTTATTGAGATATACACACATAAAAATCATAAGTAACAAATCAACAAATAATTGCAAATCAAACACACGTGTGTACCGACCGCCAGGGCTGAGGGACGGACCCCAGCACAGCCTGGAGCCCCAGGTCCTGGTGGGCGCACCCACCCCCTTCCCACCACCCCGACTTCTAACACCACCGATTGGCTTTGCCTGTTTTGACCTCTTACACGCGTGGAATCACACAGTATGTGTTCTTTGGGGTCTGGTACTTTCTTCTGATGTGATGATTGTGAGACCCAAGTTGCTGCGTGCTTTTGTCTGTAATCGTACTGTAATGTATTTGTCCATTCTACTTTGATGGACATTTCCCCCAGTTTTGGCAACTCTGTTGCTAGAACCAGTCTCGGCCAAATCACCTGAGTTTGTCTGCGTGTTTCTCCTGGCAACACCTTCTTTGCACCAGGAGTGGAGCTGCTGCATCCTGGGTGGGCACAGCTTCAGCCAAACTGCTCTCACCAGGCTTGGACCAACTCACACTGAGGGCGTCTCCTCGTCAGCACTGGCGGTCAGTCTTTTCAGTTGTAGTGACTCCGGTATGAGTAATGATATCTCATTGTGGTTTTATTTTCCGTTTTACCTGATGACGAGACACATTTAGTGCCTGTTTCCATGTTTATTGGATGCTTGGATGTTTTACTTTGTAAAGTGTCTCTTCAAGGCTCCTGCTTCCCGTCACGTTGTCTGCCTGTCGATTCACAGGAACGATTTCTTTGTCATTAATGCAGATTGTAAATATTTTCTCTTATCCTGGGGTTTGTCTTTTCAGTCTCTTAATGGAGACTTTTGGTAAACGACACTTCTAATTTTAACGCAATACAATTGATCAGCCTTTTCCTTTTGTGTCCTGTTTAAGAAATCTTTCCCTAGCCTGGGTTGTGGAGATATTCTCCTACATTCTTTTCTAGAAGCTTTATTGTTTTACCTCTCCAGTTGAGATCACCGTCCATTGGGAGTTGATTGTTGCATGTGATGTGAGGTAGGCATTAAGATGCCGCATTTTCAGCTCGGACCTGGTGCCCTTCATTGGAAAGACAGTGTCCCCACGGCTCTGCCCACTCCTGGGTTCTTTGTCCTGTGCCATTGACTTGAGCATCTACGTTCATGCCGCTCCATCCAGTTACCACGGCTTCCTGATGAGTCTCCATGTCAGTTCTCCAACTTCACTCTTTTTCTTCAAGATTGTCTGGTGGGTTGGCCCCGTGGCTGAGTGGTTAAGTTCGCGCGCTCTGCTGCAGGCGGCCCAGTGTTTCGTTGGTTCGAATCCTGGGCGCGGACATGGCACTGCTCATCAAACCATGCTGAGGCAGCGTCCCACATGCCACAACTAGAGGGATCCACAACGAAGAATATACAACTATGTACTGGGGGGCTTTGGGGAGAAAAATGAAAAAAATAAAATCTTTAAAAAAAAAAGATTGTCTGGTTATTCTTGTTCTTTACATTCCTGTTTCAATCTTTGAATCAGCTCTTGAATTCCTATGAACCAAAAACCTTGTTGGGATTTCAGGTGGAATTGCACTGAAACTGTAGTCCAATTTGGATAGAATTATCATCGTTACAATAATGTGTCTTTTAGTGCATGAATATGATACATACCTCCAATTATTTAGGGCTACCTTAATTTCTCTTCAGAATGTTCTATGTTTTCTGTGTAGATATCATGCACATCTCACATTTGATTTTTTTTAGGTACAGTGAACTACCTTTACAAGTTAGAGAAAAATGGGAATACATCCGTTCCCAGAGCCAGCCAAGGGCCCACCTTGCAAACAGGCCTTTCTGAGGATGGCAGTCTCACGCCTACTATATTCTGTTCTATACGTTATCATTGTTTTGTTTTGTTTTTTTAATAGACTTTACTATTTGATTAGGGCATTTTTAAGATCATCGAAAAATTGAACAGAAAGTACAGAGATTTCTGATGTACTCCCTGCCCCTGCACACGCATAGCCTCCCCCATTATCAACATCCTGCACCAGAATGGGACATTTTTACAATTGAACTTGCATTGACATACCATTATTACTCAAACTCTGCAGTTTACATCAGGATTCACTCTTGCTGTTACATATTCTGTGGGTTTGGACAAATGTATAATGACGTGTGTCCACCATTCCAGTATCGTGCAGAGTAGTTTCACTGTCCTAAAAGTCCTCTTTGCTCGGCCTGTTCGTCCCTCCCTCTCCGCTGACCCCTGGCAACCACTGGTCTCTTTATTGTCTCTGTAGTTTTGCCTTTTCCAGAATATCGTGTAGTTGGAATCATACAATATGTGGCCTTTTCAGATTGGCTTCTTTCACTTAATAATATGCATTTAAGTTTCCTCCATGTCTTTTCATAGCTTGATAGCTCATTACTTTTTAGTGCTGAATGATATTCCATTGTCTGGATGGAGCACAGTTTATCCATTTGCCTACTGAAGGACATCTTGGTTGCTTCCCAGTTTTGGCAATTTGAATGAAGCCGCTATAAACATCGTGTGTAGGTGTACGTAAGTTTTCAACTCATTTGGGTAAATACCAAGGAGCCCTATTGCTGGATCGCATGGTAAGAGCATGTTTAGTTTTTTGCCTTCCAAAGTGGCTGTATCTTTTTGCATTCCCACCTGCAACAAATGAGAGTTCCTGTCGCTCCACATCCCCACCAGTGTTCGTGCTACCAGTGTTCTGGATTTTGGCCATTCGAATAGGTATGTGGTGTATTTCCCTGATGACACACGCTGTTGAACTTCTCTTTATATGCTCATTTGCCATCTGTATATCTTCTTTGGTAGGGTATTGTTTCACATCTTGGGCCTCATTTTTTTTTTTAAGATTGGCACCTGAGCTGACATCTGTTGCCAATCTTCTTTTTTTTTCCTTCTCCCCAAAGCCCCCCAGTACATAGTTGTATATATTTTAATTGTGGGTCCTTCTGGTTCTGCTCTGTGGGACACCGGCTCAGCATGGCTTAATGAGTGGTGCCATGTCCACGCCCAGGATCTGAACTGGGGAACCCTGGTCAGTGGAAGCTGAGTGTGCGAACTTAACCACTTGGCCACGGGGCCAGCCCCCCAGCCCCCATTATTGAATTGCATTTTTTCCTGATAGCCGGACATGATGTACTTGGTGGAAGGAACTGCTGTGAACAGGCCTTAGCCATGCGGCGGTGAGGTGTGGGGAGGACAGCGTTCCTTGTCCTGTGATCGGGTCTCTTTTAGGGAGCCTGTGCCCCTGGACTGTGACCCTCAGAAGTACTTCTCAGTTTCTTCCCCCCATTTAGGTGGGTCAGGATGGCTAGAGTGGGCTGGAGCTGGGTAGCTCCCTTTCCCTAAGTCAGACAGGTCAGCTCTTGTTGACTAGTTTCTCCCGAGGGCAGGCCTTGTTATGCACAGACTGCTCTGGTGTATTTTGAAATGGTTCCTCTTCCCCTCCCCTGCCTGAGAGGTGAAGGAATGTTTCTCAATATTCACTGTGAGAGCCTGAATGAGTTCCTGGAGGGAAACTCCCTACTGTGTGCGGGCCACCAACGACTGGGCTCCCCAGAGCTTTTGGCTCTTGGACTTGTCCACACTGAGCCTTCAGAAATTCTGCAGTTAGAGTTCAGGGTTTCCTACCCCAGTACTTGTTCCCACAGGGGTTTCTGCTTGTGGCTTTCTGCTCCAGTAAATTGTGATTCACTGAATTTGCCTGTCTGTCTCCCCAATTTGGGGCGCAATGGTTTGCCTTTGACCTCACTTCTCTTATGGATCCAAGAAGAGTTGTTGATTTTTCAGCTTTTTCCTTGTTGTGAGGATGGAGCGGTGACTTCCACGTTTCTTACATGCTGGGCTAGAAACCGAAGACCATTTCACATTTTTATGCTCTGTAAAATGTCGTTTTTTTTGTCTCATTTTCTAATTGCTTATTAATGGTATGGAAATACAACAGATTTTGTATTTTGCATCCAGTGGCCTTGCTAAATACATCTATTAATTGTAATAGCGTGTCTGTAGATTCTTTCGACATCCTGAACCATATTGTCTTTAAATAATTATAGTTTTATTTTTCTTTTTTCAAATCCTTATAATTTTTATTTCTTCTTCTTGCCTTGTCACACTGGCTAGGAACCTTCAGTATAATGTTGACTTGACTTGGTCATGCCGACATTCTTGCTTCATTCTGATTCTGAGATGGAAAGCTTTCAATGTTCTGCCCCTAGCTATGATATTTTCTCCAATCTTTCTTCCTTCTTCTTCTTCTTTTTTTTTTTTTAAATAAAGATAACACTAAGGAAATTCCTTCCATGCCCAGTTTGCTACTTTAAAAAAAATGATGAGTGGATGTTGGTTTTTATCACATGCTTTCTCTGAATCAATTTAGGTAACTACATAATTTTCTCCTTTATCTATTAATGTAATGAATTGCATTGTTTAATTTTTAAAAAAAATTTAAACAAGACTATAAGCCCACTTTAGACCTGATGTCATATTCTTTTTATATGTTGCTGGATTTACTTTGCTAATATTTCTTGAATTTCTTCTGTCTTTGTCCATGATAGGTTTGCCTGTACTTGTCTTTTGTAATCAATGTCCTTATCAGGTTTTATTAACAAGGTTGCATTTGCTTCATAAAAAGAGGTGAGAAACATTCCCTCTTTTTCTATTCTCTGGAAAAGTTTGTGCAAGATTGGTATTATTTCCTTCCTAAATGTTTCACCATTTAGTGAAATTCACCAGTGAATCTTCCTGGGGTTTGAGTTTTCTTTGTGTGAAAGTTTAGGTAGAATTTTCTGGTGAAGCCATCTGAGACTTAATTTTTTCTTTGTGAGGAGTTTTTTGTTTTTTTTTTTTTTAATTGGCACCTGAGCTAACAAGTGTTGCCAATCTCTTTTTTTTTCCTGCTTTTGCTCCCCAAATCCCCCCAGTACATAGTTGTATATTTTAGTTGTGGGTCCTTCTAGTTGTGGCATGTGGGATGCTGCCTCAACGTGGCCTGATGAGTGGTGCCATGTCCATGCCCAGTGTGGGGAGGTTTTAAATTACGGGTTCAATCTTTTTAGTAGGACCATTTAGATATAGAACTATCTAGATTTTCTATTATTTCTCATGACATAATATTTTTTAAACTTGCATTTTTATTCTTGGAAATTTGCCCAATTTCATTTAAATTTTCAAATATATTGGCATAAAGTTGTTCACAATATTCTCTTTTCAATTTTTTACTATCTGTAGGATCTGTATTAATGCCTCATTTTCATTCTTCTTTTTAAATTGAGGGCTATAATGGGAAATGAGGTATTTCTAGAGACACAAAGGGAAAAGCCCAAAAGTTTCTGGGATGCTCCTCTTCTCTCCCCCATCCTTTTCCCTCAGAGGAAGAGAGGACTTTGCACCTCAGATGCGAAGTGCGACTGCTTTACTACTGAAGGAAGAGTTCTCTCCCCACCCAGCAACAGCCCAGCCAATGAGAAATGCTTCAGTCCAGCCAATCAGAAGTGCCACAGCTCAGCTAATCAGAAGTGCTACAGCTCAGCCAATGAGAAGCTGTTGCCTCCCTGAACTGTCACTCTCCTTCCATGGACTTTCCTTTAGAACAGCCTCCCTCCCCCCACCTTTTCTCTATAAAAGCAGCTCCCCTCCTTTATTCTCTGGGTTTGCCTGTGGTTCACCATAGCATGCACATCCTGGATTGCAATTCTTTTGGCTATTCCCGCATAAACTCATTTTGAGATAAAATAGGCAAACTTCTTTCTTTTTTGGTTTGGTGAGGAAGATTGTTCCTGAGCTAACATCTGTGCCAATCTTCCTCTATTTTTTGTATGTGGGATGCCACTACAGCATGGCTTGATGAGTGGTGTGTAGGTCCACACTCAGGATTCGAACCTGTGAACCCTGGGCTGCTGAAGTGGAGCATGTGAACTTAACCACTACACCACCAGGCTGACCCTGCAAATTTGCTTTTTTCAGCTGACAATTATAAGGAATTGGCTCACATAATTATGGAGGCTGAGAAGTCCTAAGATCTGCAGTCAGCAAGCTGGAGTCCTAGGAGACCTGATAGTCTAAGTTCCAGTTGTAAAGCCTGTAGGCTCCAAACCTAGGAAGAGCTGACGTTTCAGTTCAAGTCTGAAGGCGGGAAATACTCATGTCCCAGCTCATTCAGTCAGGCAAGAGGAGTGCCCTCATGATCGTGGGCAGGTCAACATTTTGTTCTATTCAGGCCTCCAACTGATTGCACAAGGCCCACCCACGTTGTGGTGAAGCAATCTGCTTCACTCAGTCCACTGACTCAGCTGTTAATCTCATCCAGAAACACCCTCACAGATACACCCAGAAAAACGTTTGAACAAAAATCTGAGCATCAAGGCTCAGCCAAGCTGACACATAAAATTAATCACCACATCAACAAAACTGTCATAGTTGTGAAAATGCTATGACTATCAACTAGCACCAGAGTTTCTCTGTGGGCATGTTCCATATGAAGAGGACCTGGGTGGAAGCTGAGCTTCAGAGGAGGGGAGCACAGAGCAGGTAGGGTGAGGAAGGGGGCAGCCGTCCCCCTCCGCAGGATCTCTACCCATGAGCCCTAGAGTTTCAGTAATTCCTACTAAACCTAAGAAATACTTAGTGGAAGTGTGGGGTTTTGCGGTTATTTTGGTGAGGAAGATTCCCTCTGAGCTAACATCTGTTGTCAATCTTCCCCTTTTTGCTTGAGGAAGGTTAGCCCTGAGATAACATCTGTGCCAACCTTCCTTTATTTTGTATACGAGATGCCACCATGATATGGCTTCACGAGTGGTGTAGGTCCATGCCTGGGATCTGAACCCATGAACCTGGGCCACTGAAGCAGAGCATGCTAGACTTAGCCACTAGGCCACAGGGCCAGCCCCAGTGGAAGTGTGTTTTTGTAGATAAAAGGAAGGGGCTGAGTTTTGCAACCTGGGTGAGATTTTAGTGTTTCTGAAAGTGACTACTTAGTTGTGAATGAAATAGTGTGAAGCATCAAGTTTTTATATGACCTGAAAATGGTTCTCGAACTTGACTGTGCACCAGAATTCCCTGGGGGACTTGTAGTGGACGACTGGGACCACCCCAGAGTTTCTAATTGAGTTCTAACATGTTCCCAGGTGATGTTGATGCTGCTGGTTCAGGGATCACACTTTGAGAAACACTGATTTATGTGATAAAAATAGATTTCCAATGAAATAAAAATAATATGAAAATATTTTCAAGCCTGTGCATTTTTTCTGGGTCCCTGATGCTAAGAACCTCCGCTGCAGAGGGCTGTGCCCACTGTCTCTCTGTGAGGGCCTCTCTACTTTCTCCAGCAGCTTCTGTAGTTCCAAGTGTGGACACAGGGTGGTGCCATGTGCCCACAGTGTCCACCCCAGACCTTCCAGGTGGCCTTGTAGCTTTGTGAGGGAGGGTGGGCAAGGTGGCTGGTCTGCACCGTCCACCCCCAGGGGCAGCAGGGACAGGCCCAGGGCAAGATGGATAGGTATGTGCTGAGTGTGGTTTGATGAAGGAGGTGAGGGCAAGGATTCAGGCAACGGGAACACTTGTGTCCACTGGAGCCCTTGAGAACTCTTCCTGATGCCACCCTCATGGAGGCCCAGCCGGGCCTGAGCCCTGGCCCTGCTCTGTCTCCACACCTTGGTTTCTCCAGCTGTTATAGGTGCCTTGTCTCCACCCTGCACCCTCAGGGCCTTTCACTGCCTTGTTTAATGTGACCCCCGCTTGGTTCCACCCCTTTCTCCATGGGTCACATTATTTCCTTCCAGGACAAGGCAGATCCCGGTGGAAGAGACGAGCCCAGAACACAGGGCTGTGCTCTGTGGGGGCTTAACGTGGCCATGGGGCAATGAAGGGAGAGGCAGTGCCAGGCACCTCACCTCACAGCCTCTGTGTGTGTGGGGGCCGCCGGGATCTGCGTAGGGGTTGGTTGAAAAACTGATTCTGGGGACTAAAAGCCCAGTTAGGGTGAGGCCTGCAGCTTCCTGCTGTAGGGAGCAGGATCCCCCAGACACTACGTGAAAGGGGAGCAAGGAGGGTGGGTTTGTGTTTGGAAAGGTTGGAAGGCCTTCGGGCGACGTATGAGAATGGTCTGAAGGCTGACACTGGCGTGGCCATCCAAGCTTGAGGAGAGGCCTGCGCTGACCCTCTCCCCTGGAGGGTGGCCCCAGCTACCCTGTCTTGGCTCTCATTGGGGCCCCATCCTCAGTGCTTGGAAGCTGGGGGACTTGCTTGGGGGCCTGGAGCACAGTACGCACTCTCCTGCACCCCACCCGCTCTGCCTAGCCCCTTAACCCCACCCAAGCCAGGGAGGGTGGAGAAGGCTCCCCTCAGAGCTGGTCCTGGGCGGGGACGGCAGCAGGTCTTATCTGTGAAAGAAGAAACACCATTCGCTGGGTGACTGGTCCTCTGATCCCCAGCCTTATCCCCACCTGGACCCCAAAGCTATAATTAAAGGTTCAGCGGAAGGGATTATTCCACAGGAGGGGTAGAGCCCCAGAGGGCCTAAGGCTGGCATTGGGACCCAGGCGCTGGAGATAACATTCAGGACACACCCCTCCTCTGGCCTCCCACGACCTGGCTCCTCGCTGGGAAACCAAGTCACAGGAAGATGGTCTGGCCTGGGCCCCCGGAGGTGGGGCGGGGAGCCCAGAAATAAGTGTGGTTTCCAGGGCAGAACAAAAGTGAAATTATGTTCCTCATGGAATGTAGTCACATCATCAGTTCACCACGTCTACACAAATGACTGGGTCTGATGATCCCTAGTGAGGATGTTGGCACAGCTGAGTCTGGGGGTCTGGGGACGGATGTGGTCAGATGTCCTGCTGCTTCTTGGCTCCTGGGATTACACCCACATGGATCTGCTCTGGAGAGAGCTGGAGAGCGCGCTCTGGGCTGGGCCTCCATCACTGCCAACGATAGTCTCTCAGGCTATTCTGATGTGGAGTATGATCCCTGCAGTTTTGTCACGTCTGACTCCACACGGATCCCTCAAGTCTCACCCAGTGCCCGGCGTAAAATGGAAATTCTACCTGTCCACCCACCCAGCCACTTGTCCCTCCTTCACCCCACCCCTGCCTCCATCCATCCAACATTGATTCAACATCTGCTAAGCAGACGCTGCTCCAAGTCCCAAAGATTCCGTGGTGAACACCACAGTCCTTGCTCTCATGAGGTTTATATTCCAGCTACAGAAGGAGACAATCAGTGAGATCTATCTGAGGAGACATCATTTGAATAGGGTCTGAATGACCTGAAAATGTGAGGGGAAGGCTGTCCAGGCAAAGGCACCAGCAAGGGTGTGTTTCTGGGACAAGGCAGGAGCCCATGCTAGGGTGCAGGGGAGCAGGTGAGGGCCAAGGCAGGCAGTGGTCAGACCACTCAGGCCTTGGAGGCCATGAGAAGGAGGTGAGTGGAGCCTCTTGGAGGACGCTGAGCAGAGGCAGTGATGAGACTTGATTGTTCTAGAAGGACTGTCCTGGCTGCTGTGTGGAGCAGCTGTGGAGGACACATTCGAGGTTGGACTGGGGATGGCATGGTGATGTTGGTGGACTGGATGTGGAGTGCGAGCTCTAGAGGGAGATGAAGGCTAATGCTCCAGCATCTGGCCTGAGCAGCTGGGAGAGGAAGGGTAAGGGGGCTCGATCACAGGTCCTCAGGACATCCTACGTGTCCTGATTGAGAAGGAGCAGCTGAGGTGTCAAGGCCAGATGAGATCTGGGGAGGGTAGATGGGGAGACTGCAGAGTCTGAGGCTGTCTGAGGTCAGGCAGGGTCTGGTCAAGGTGGGAGGAAAACCAGGTGCCAAGGAGAGAGAGGCTGGAGAAGACGCTGGGGCCTGGGCCTTGACCTTGGCATCTCGGCGCACAAGGCACAGGCCACTGCTCTCCCGCAAGTCAGGGACTGGGGTTGGGCAGTCGGTCTCATCTGGTTGCTTCCACTCTCTCAGGGACATCAGCAGCAGAGTCCTCAAGGCAGGCTGGGAGGCGGGGTGGTGGTGGTGGTGGGTGGTCTTTGCAGAGAGAGAAGGTGTGAAACAGCCTCTTGGAGAGCAGGAAAACAAATTTGCTAGTTTTTGTTTTTGTAGGAAGGGGTGAGTGACTCATTGTCTGTAGGACAGAGAGGCAGGGAGGCTCTGCGCTCACACGTGGCCGGCGGCTGGCGGGCAGCACAGACTCAGCACTAGGCCTGGTGCGTTACCTACCTGCAGGCCTGGAGGTAGGGGTCTGAGGCCCACCCACTGCTGGCACTCAGGAAAGTGTCTGCTGAACTTCCTCCCACTTCTGTTCCTCCATGGCACAACTGAAGGTCGCCCCCCACGCAGAGGAGTGGAGGCTGTTAGTGACAAAGAGGATGCTCAGACACGCTATGTGCTGTGCCCCGGTGGAGCAGCATCCACAAACACCTGGCTGCTCCATCAGTTAAGAAAGAGAAGACTCGGTGGCCCAGCCAGGAGTTCCCAAGTCAGAGAATTGTGAAGCTGCTCTGCATGGTACTGCCAGCCGACACCCCAGATATGGAAGGTTTACTCTGAAATTATGTCACTTTTCCCCTCTTGCATTCTCAAACCTGATGTCCCTGGTCCTGCTCCTTTGTTGAGTTCCTCTTTTACAAGGAAGTGAAAGCCTCTTCTGGAGTGGGCCAAACCTCCCCGCACTGCAATGGGCTCGAGGCCCTCGCGCACCACAGCAAGGGGACAGGCCGCTGGTCTGAGGCCGGCTTTCTCTGGGTCCAAGCAGGTGTCCTTTCTGCCAAGCCCTATGATGGGAGGGAACAGCTGCAGCTCCCCCTCGAGCTATAAAAAGCCCCAACAGCCAAGCGAGCAAAGGACACGCCTAGCGGACACACGGAACCTGGCTGCACTCAGGCAAGCATTCGCCCGACAAGCATGCTGAGGTTGGCCCCTGCCGTCAGACTGCTGCAAGCCCCCCTGAGGGGCTGGGTGGCTCCCAGGGCACACATCTCCGCCAAGCCAGCCAGAACACCCACTTCTCCTGCGGTAAGTACCTCCAAGGCAGCAGGGAGCCTGACCAGGGGAGGGGGAGTGGGCAGTCGTGAGGTGTTCTCAGGATGAGGTGGGTTTCAGGGCAGGACACAGCAGGCCAGGCTGGTCAAAGGGAGAAGAGACGTTCTCTCAGGCCTACAGTTTCTAGAGGGGATCTTGGTACCGGGTCTCAGTCCTATGGCTGGGACTGTGTCCCAAATCCAAGAAAGGGGTCCTTGCAGCCACTGCCTGCAGGCCAGGCTCTGGAAGCAGCCAGCAGCCAGTCAGAGGGCGGGGGTCTCTGTCTGCAGAACCCACTAGCCTTCCGGCAAACGAGTGGTGCTAACGGCTGAGCTCGGAGAGTGCTCAACACGTATTCCAGCCTCACCACCATTAAAGGGGATAGTGGGCTGCTCCAAGGGTCAGTAGAGCACAGGAGAAGACGCGAGCCTCTTACTCCGGAGTTCAGGAGAGCACGCAGCTCTCTCTGCTTTAAGCATAAACAAACCAAGGTCTAGGTCATCAGCCCAAGGTCATAAAGCTAGATCACGCGAGGACCTGAACCCAGCCTAAGGTCCCTGTCCCAGGCCAGTGCAGTCCTCTCAAAACTCTGGGAGTGAAGTCACAAGGAAGGCTTGGTCTCCAGGCTTGTATTTGACTCAGCTTTAGGAAGAGTGGGGAGGGGGGACTGGACCCAGGCTGCTTCAGGAGGAGACTGAGTGAAGGTGAAATACAGCCGGTGCTTCAGAACCTGGCTCCGGAAGCTCAGCCACTGAGATCACAGGGTTCCAGCAGGATGGCCTTTGTGCGCACACACACTCACTCTCACAGCAGGGGAATCCCACCTCCATTCGAGCTTCTGAACAGGACCGTTTAGAGAAAGGGTGCTGAATTTGTTTCCAGCGAGTTAAAATCTCAGTTGTCTCTGCTGCCCCACACAGTACAATATGCACAGGTCGCAGGTAACCAGGAGGGTGCACTTCACGCCTGGCAGGAAGCTCAAGGTCAAGCGACGTTGGGCTTTGGCCTTCCGGAAGGCTCTTATGCAGGGGGTGGGGCTGTGATAAGAGGCCCCGCCCCACGGGCTGGAGGGCAAGGCTGCTCTTCCTGGTCTCTGCAGAGGCCGTGCTCCCTGACTGCAGTTGGCACTGCAGCTTTCTCCACCTGACACTGCAGACCCGGCCCACAGGCTACACCAAGGGTCCAACAGGAGCAGGGGGGCAGTCCGGCTCTAACTCGCCTGCTGCTGTGGTTAGGCCCCGGGGACAGTGGGGAGGTAGACAGCCCCCTTCATGCCCCAAGACTGACCCCTGTAACTGGCCCTAGTGGACTCATGTGTGCTCTCCTCGACCCAGGAGCAGGCCATCGGGCTCTCTGTGATGTTCCTCAGCTTCCTGATCCCTGCAGGCTGGGTCTTATACCACCTGGAGAATTACAAGCGCAGCTCTGCAGAATGAAGGCTCCAGCACAGGATAAAGGATCATATTAAACCCTTCCCTCTTCCTAACATCCACGTGGTGATGGCTTCTTGTGTACGTGCACCCCTCCCTGTACACCCAGCATTGGGCTCTCTGAGGGCTGCTTGTGTCAGCACTGGGGCACTCGGGTCATAGAAGCTGTTGGCTGGGTGGCAATGGGGTGGACACGTCTCTCTGGGTGACAATAAAGACAGGACTTGACTCCTCGGCTGCAGTGCCTACGGCCCTCCGAGCCTGGCTCTGCCCCAGTCCGTGTGTGTGAGGGATGCTCTCTTCTCAGAGCAGAGGGAGAGCAGGGCCAAGGCCAGACCCCACCGAGCCCTCCTTAGGTTCCATCTCCTGCCTTTCCATGTCCTCAGGCACAGGCCTGCCCTGGAAGCTAAGCATAAGGAAACCACCATAGAAACAACAAAGCAAAGGTGTTTATTCCAGGAACATTCTCCAATCACACTGGAAAAGAGGTTCACACAGGGGGATGCATAGAGCAGCCTTGGAGTGGGGTCCTCCACACCTTCCCTTCCTCGGGGTACCCACACTCTTGCCTGCCTCATCCTGAGACACAGCGACCCTCGCCACTGCAGGCTACAGGAGGTACCCACACAGAAGGCTTCTCCCTCTGGCCAGGCCCCCCATCAATGACAGTCCTGTTTTTACAGCAAGAACAGTCCCTACTCAAAACAGAATCCCAACCCCCACCCCCAATTAAATGCAGATCTTAGTTGCCAGGTTCACCAGCCACAAAACAGCTGCCCAGAGACAGGCCAGGCGGGGGCACTAGGTGAGGATGTCATGGGCCTGGTGCTCCACCAGCATCTCCATGCTCTTCACGTCGGTGCACCAGAACTCCAGGCGGTCCTTCATTCCCTTGATCTGGGGGCAAACCAGGACCACACGGGTATTAAGACAAAGTGCCTGATGGGGGCAGTTCTAAATTTCCAGCTAGTTCTTGAGGGCAGCACTAATACAAAGGACATCAGAGCTGGAGGAGTGGGGTGTGAGACAGGATTATCCCAGTCAATTCTTATCGCAATGACATTCAAAAAATTGCATGAAAGAAAACAGGCGAGAATAGAGGAAATCCACAAGATTAAATTTCCAGCCAATATGAACAAGATGGATTTGAGCTCAAATCACAGAACAAGGAACATGTTTGATCAGGGTACCAATTTTAAGATTAAAATGCATCATCAGCACAACCAGCACCGTTGTCAAAATAATCTTTTAAATGCAGGGTTCAAATCCCAGGCTTGCATTAAATTAGAGTCTCTGAAAGACCCTTAGTCCCTATAGCAGTAACTCATTCTCTGAAATCTCTCATCTAGTAACGCTTTCTTCCTAAATGGCCTCCATTCAAACGAAACTAAAACACCCCACCCCCCAAGGGTAGCCTCTGCACTTCAGTCACGTCACCTGCTGCAGATCCAGCACGCGGGGCTGTACCCAGGTCATGTGAACGCGCTTATCCACTTCATCAATGCTGCCTTTCACCAGCCCCACGGACAGCGCCTTCATCACCAGCAACTCCACCTGCAGAGAGGGCTCGTGTGGGACAACCTGACGCCAACAGGCACACACCTGTGGACCCCCTGGTCTGGCACAGGAGGAAACAGGACGCTGTTTCTTTCTGTGGTTTTGAATGTGGGGAGCAGTGTGCTGACATGAGCAGCCCTGACCCCTCTGGTAGCAGCTGTGCTGCTGTAACATCAAGTCCGAGGACAACTATACCTCGTTCACGCTGATTTTGGCACTTTTGGCAATTTCTTCAAAAGTGAGTTGTCTGTGATTGGCAGGTCGTGTGAAAGTCATCTAAAAAAAATTTTCATTTATTACTTTTCCAAATAAAAATTGTCAGAGAACTGACTGATAAGGACATTTCTGTCAATACTTGCTTTGAAAACATAAATCTTATCAGTATCCCACATCCTAAAATTCTCTTAATGTTAGTCATCTATCTTAAGAGCAAGCTCTCAATGCTCAGATGAGAAGGTGAAGGAAGCTTTACAGCAGTTTCCTGCAAGAGCCACTCTTCACTTCTTGACCAAGCGGCTGGGATGCTGTGGCCAACCAGAAGGTCCCTTTTCTCAGGAAGCTTACATTCTGGTGGGAAGCCAGAAGAGCACGCAGACAGAGAGCAGTACGTGCAACAAAGTGGCCACTGCCTTAGCTCTGACCGTCAGGGAACATCTCTCTGAGGAGGGGTCATCCAAGCTGAGACCCAAACACAAACTTCAAGAAGCAAGTGGTGGCAGAGGGACAGGATGTAGGTGGAGGGGGCAGGCCCTAGGTGAGGCTCAGAGAGTGAGCCTGGGCTCACCTGCAGGGTCTGCAGTCACAAAATGATTCCTGATGCCTGCTTACCTCCATGAGACACAACAACTGAATTTTCCTCAGAAGCTGCGCTTCATTGGCCGCTAAGTCAGGCTGTAAAGTAGAAAGACATTAGTCACCTAACCTGGGCTTTGAAATTCTTTCTACAACAGTAGATCGAACACAGAAATGTGGCAGGTCCAAACATTTCACGTGGTAGATCACTGAGGCTCATTTGTCACTTCAACGGATTTGAACCTTCCTCTTCTTAGGGAACCATTAGCAGAGTGCCTAGCTGAAAGGCCATTTTCCAAGAAAGGAATTTACAAGGTAAGATTGGTACTAATGTCACAAACAGGGGCAGGACCACAGGGCACAGGCGTTTGGGGAAGATTCTTGGCATGAGGACAGGGAGGGAAGGACACAGCCTGTGCCAGAGCGGGTCTGGATGCACAACCTGCTCAGGCAGCTGGATGTAAGTGGGGCCTCTGAGAAACACACACCTTAAGTTCCAGGGACTTGTTCCACACCGAAAGAGCAAGTTATTAATTTACAACGAGAAATAGCATTGTCATGAGAACCAGAAGCACACCCTCTGCAAACTCCTGGCAGGTGCATCAAATCGTTATCTGCTGAGCACAGAATCAAACCAAGGAGGGTGGATTACTTGATTCAAACGTTCAGTGACTCACGCCCTGGCACAGGGAGCCCCTGCCCAGGCACTGGACAGGCCGAGCTCTTCAGAAAGGGCCTGCTACCCAGAATGGGCTCTTGTTGCCTAGACACATACTGCTGGCATGCGCCTCTGAAGGTCTTTCTTTTCTTTAAATTTCTATGGCTAGCCATCTTTCTTTCCAATTTGCATTTTTTTCTTTGAGATATCAACACACAGACTACAGTCAGATTTGGCTGGATCTGCTTTCTGCCTCTTCACAGTCCATTTACATCTCCTCTGCTCTGTTACGTGTGAATTACAAGTTTATTTCGAATGTTGAGAAAATCGAAAGTTTCAGAAAAGTACAGAAACAACACAATCATAATTCCTATCACTGTTAACATTTCAGTAATATTTGCTTCTAATAATTTCATTTTAAAAAGAATAAACTTACTGTAAAAGCTCACATCCTTGTTAAGCACCTCTTCTCCCTAATTCCACTTCCCTGAGGCTCCTACTCTCACCTGCACCCCCTCTCCTAGCGCCCTCTCCTGCACCGACCCCTCTAGTGCACTGCAGCCCCCTCTCCTGCACTGACCCCTCCCCTGTACTGACCCCTCTCCCCTACCCTGACTGCTCCTTCCTCCCTCCCTCACCCCTTCCTCTCTCCCACTCTCATCATTCATTCACTTCAGACTCACATGCCCTATTTCAGTCCAGCAACGTGTTAAAGCTTCCTTTTCCTCGCTGAATATGCTGTTCCATACTCTTCACTTGGCTAATTCTATTGATCGCTGAGGTCACACACATAGCCATTACTTCCTTTGGGAATTCTCTGCCCAGCACAGATGAAGCTCCCCTATCATATTCTCTCCATTGTAGCACAGAACACTTCTACAGTTATTGAGTTACTACTCTAACTAATTAGCCATCTAACTACCTGTTCTATGAGAGGAACACTGGCCTGTCTCAGTGCCCTCCCTCCCAAGGGCCTGGCGTGTATAGGCGAGGTGCTCGGTAAACATTTGTTGAATAAACGAACAGACACATGGATGGAGAGCCAGGAGTACTGTGGGAGCGCTCAGCCGTCCCTGTCCGAGACTGACCTGCTGACCCCAGGCAGTCTTCAGAGTCTGGAATCTCTCTACGTTGCCACTGTTAAAGGCATACAGGGTGTCAATCAGCCACTGCCGGTCGGTGCTCCTAAGCGATTCCAGCACGGGGTGCATGAGCTGTGAGGACGGAGGTGGTTAGCTGGCCAAAAATCACAGTCTCCCCGCTGTTCAGGAATCTGTGCCCAGGGTCCACTTACGAGTTCTCCAAAGTTAAAAACTCCCTCGCCAAGAAGTCCTGCTAGTCCCAGCGTGAAAGCTCTCTCCTGCTGCTCGGACACTGCGGCAACAACACACCTCCAGTTACACCCCAGTCACGGGAATCAGTCCTGTCTGGCTTTAAAAATCTCACATAAAAAAGTACAGAAACCATTCTCCATTATGATTATGTTACAAAGCCCTAATGTTAGTCATCTCTTCTAAAGCACTGGGTTGACTTAAATTATACCTGGAACCACATCTATGGGTTTTGCGGGAAAGACGTTCATTCACTTATTTTTTTCCCTACAGGTATGTGAACCTACTTGTATCTTCAGCCTATCTACTACCTGGAGTAAAATGTTCCTTATCTCCTGCCTGTTATGGGAAGCAGCACCACCTTACTGGTCGCAGAGTCATCACGTTTAACCCCTCCTAGACGAATCAACCTATTTTCTGTTCCCATACAGCAATTTCCTTATTCTCTTGATCACATTATTTGCTTTTTCCAATATATTTTTCTAGAGATGAAGCAATTAAAACTGCATTAACATTTTTAGGAGTTGCTAGTCTCAGCTTCAACAATATACTGTGAAAAACATCTAAAATATGCTGAAATAGGCTAAAATTTCTTTTCTAAACACACATTCCTTGCATTCTTCCCAAAACTCACTGGTCATGTTTCTGTCCACCCTCAAATTCTTGAAAGATTTTTGTAATTTATTCCCCTTGGTCCAGCATTTCAGTTTTCAGAACAAGCATCTCAGGTTCAGGGGTTCTACCGTGCCCTTCCTCCTGCAAGGGTTAAGATACTTGCATCACTGTGATTCTTACAAACACCTCTGACCCAGGTAACACTAAGGACTTGGAGAAGGAATAGTAAGGGCCATGAGGAACAGCCTTGTTTTCACCTGAATTAAATACTGACGATGAATACAGCAGAGAAACTAGAGCTTAAACTCCTCCCACCCTCTAGCCATGTGG
This sequence comes from Equus quagga, assembly GCF_021613505.1. Lineage (NCBI taxonomy): Eukaryota > Metazoa > Chordata > Mammalia > Perissodactyla > Equidae > Equus > Equus quagga. The sequence goes on along the minus strand of NC_060283.1, from coordinate 53,718 downwards.
GCTTTCTCCCAAAAGGGATGAAGGCACCTGAGCAACTGCTGAGACCTGCTGCCTCAAGTGCCTCTAGTTGTTAGGTCTTGAGAGTGAGCTCCTTGTGCGACTCGGACTGAATAGCCTGTGTTACCTGGCAGATCCTTGATGTCGACACAGCCCAGAAACCGCAGAGCATCTTTGTAGTAGGATGCGTGGTTTCCAATCGTTTGATAGTATTTGCTAGAGAGATCGTAGAAACGACTGTGAACTGATGTCACACCAGGGAGGTTGTTGAGCATTTCTTCAACATCTTCAATCGTTTCCTATATGTCAGAAGCAAAATCACCTTTCTTTTTAATTTAAAACATCTTTAAAGTAATATATAACAAGATGAAAAGCATAAGCCACAAAGACTGATAAATTTGACTACATCAAGATGGAAAACTTCAGTTTATCCTAAACACAGAAAACTGGGCAAAAGAAAACATACTAACAGGCAATTTACAGAAGTGGAGACATAAATAGAGTGGTCAATGAACCACCAGTAATCAAGGAATGCAAATTAAACCCCCTACGAGATATTGTTTCATCTCCGTTAGATCAGACAGATCAGGCAAGAATCAGACTGTCAGAAAATACCAAGTGTTGAAGACATGGAGCTTCAGGAGTGCCGTGTGGAGCTCCGGGAGCTTGAGCCACATCTGAGAAACATCTGGCAATGTCTGGCAAAGGTGAAGAGCATGAGCTTTACACTGTAGTCTCCCCCCCGGGTGTATACCCTGGTGAGATTCTGCCTATATACACAGGAGCCAGGCACAGAGAGGCTGACAACAGTATTGTTTGTAACAGAAAAAAGCAACCTGAATCCTTTCAGTAGGAGCCCGGACACACAGGCTGTGAAGCATTTATACAGTGAAGGACCACATCATAGTAAAAATGAACTGGTCACAACATCAACACGATGACTCTCAAGGCTAGCATTGAGCCAGTGATTCAGAACAATGCCATGTGTCATTTAGAGGTACACATCACTGTCTGGAGAAGCATAAGGACACACGTGAGCATGAGAAACGCCAGAGGTGAGCGAGGGAGTGTTGCTGGGGGAGGAACGTGGTCCGAGGGGCCTAGCAGCTCCATCTGTGCTGTGTGGCTTCATTCCTAAGCTGGCTTGGGCCCATGGATGCCCGTTACAGCATTCTTCATAGTATTTTATAGCTTTCAGTAAGGCTTAAATATTTCAAAACAAAATGCAGTAAGTATGCACGCGCGCTATGACTGGGAAGCAATAAGAAGCCATAAGAAGTATTTTCTTAGGCCAACGAGAATATGAACACTTACCCTCAATATTTTCTTTAATATTAGTTACCAAAACCAAAATAAACACATGCAGTCTGGCTGAACAAGGTGGACTGCCCACATAAGGTGGTCTAACTGCCACCCACACCCACGCCTGTCCCCAAACTATACCAGAATGAAAACAAGAAAGGCATAAACCACACAGGAGACATCAAGAATGATCAGGAGGCAGCAAGAGGGTGGAGGAGCAGCACAGGCCCTGTCAGTGGTGAGGAGGCTGACCCAGGTCAGCGAGAACCCACTGGTGTGTGCACTCCTGCTGGATGGACGTGCTGTGGTCACACGAGTCATACTCTTTTGTTTATGGGTAACAGGCATTGCATCAGCAACTTGCTCTTAAATAGTTTTGGAAAAAAAACCCCAAAACAACAAGTAGACACACACAGAGAACGATAGGGCAAAATGTTGAAGTACTGACAATGGGACTCTGAGGTAAGGACAGCAGAGTTCTCTGTGCTATTATTGCAACTTCTCTGTAATTTGAAATTACTTTTAAATAAATAGTTAAAGAGGAAAAACAGGATGTTCCCCTAAAAGTTTTAAACAGCTTTTACCAAAGATAAATCGATACCATGGTGCTCTCACCTTTGTGACCTGGAGGTCCCCGATGTTTAATTTTAGAGCTCCAATTGCGGTTTTACACAGGATCACTGCCTCCTCGCTACTTTTCACCTACAGTCACCAGAAACAAGAAAGCTCAGAAGTGTGGGCAGCAGACCAGCAAGGCACCTGTACCTGACTCAACTCATACAACTAGAGACACACAGGTCTCTAGAGGTGTGGACAGGGAGCACAGACAAACTGTAAGTCACACATGTTCTAAAGGCCTGGCTCAAACTTCCCATTTACCTTCTCACGAGTCTTTTCCAGAAAAGTAAGAGCCACATTAGGATCTAGAAGAGAAAGAAGAACTAAGTGAGAAGAACCACCAACACACTGGTTTCCACCAACCAGGACACTTTCAGGTAGGACAATCTTTGGGTTTAGACCATAAAATATAATAAAAACATAATTTAGAATCTGATATTTTTTAATCAAAATACAAAAGTTCAATTAACTTATATTTCAAGACCATTTTAATTACATTTGAATGTGCTCCTTTATGAAACAAGGTCAGACTCACCAGTCATCTGTCTAACTACATGAAGAATGATTTCGACCAGGGACAAAGGATTCACCCTGAAATAAAAACCAACGGTCTTTGAGAGTCAGGAAGTACCAAGGTTTTCATTTTCAAAGCCAAAAACTGACAAGAGAGTCTCACCTGTGTTCAAATTCACTGATGAAGTTTTCATAAAGCTGTGGAACCAAAACATGGAGAGTAATTATATGGCATCTTTCATTCTGCAAAATCAAGACTCCAAACACCACCATGCAGCCATCACATAGGGGCCCTGCATAATGGCTTGCTGAGGGATAAGAGACCCATATTTGGACTTACTAAGTTCACATAAGTGATCACCAGTGGATTACTGAGGAAGCTGGAGTTTTCGTCTGGCTTTGGGAATTAGAACCCTGCCCTCTAAGAATCTCCTGAAGACCAATGACTATATTCTTCCTCCAAAGTATTCTAAGTGAAATAGACTATCAGTTTGAAAGGTTCGCTAACCTAACAGTTTTTAGAAGGCTGCAGGATACTTACGTCCCATTAACAAATTTCTTAGCCATTCGGCAAATACTGGAGCACTTATTCACTCTTTGCTAGGTACTATAAACACAGAATGTGTAAGACAAATGCTGGGCTTTTGTAGAGCAGACAGACTTGTAAACAAATAAATGACAATACGGTGAGTTTAAGAGCAAAGAAGAGAAAGCACACACGTGATCACCCCAAGGGAGAGGTTTCAAGGTCACTCCAGAAACAGTGATAATTGAGTTTTAAGGAAGGAAGAGCAGTTAGAGAGGTGGACAAATTTGGAGTGAGAGAGGGCCAGTTGGCAGAACATTTCAGACAGGAACAAACATGTGCAAAAGCACTGAAGAAAAAACTGCATTCTGTTTTAGGAGCACGTCTGAAGGACACACAGTGGGAGGCACTGGGGCTTGGTCTCTGTCCTAAAGTCAAGGCTGAACTGGTGGAGACACATGACCACACTTCTATTTTAGAAACATGACTGGGGGCAGAGTGGACAGCAAGGGGAAAGACTGAAGGAGAGAGACCAGTTGAGGTTACTTCATCAAGACAGGAGAGTGAAGGAGATATGGTAGCCAGGATGGACCAAGAGTCTGAGAGAGATGTGCTGGTAAGTTAAACCAGACTTGATCAGATGTGAGCAGGTCACAGAGAAGGGGTGCTAACAATGACCTCTGAGCTTATTCTGGGTAATGGGGCAAAGCAAGGAGAGGGAACCTCCAGATGTCAACTTTGGATAAGGAGAGTCTCAAATTCCTCTGGGATGTGAACAGAGAAAGATGGAAATGTCCCTGTGAAAGAAAATGTGGTGTGTACATACATACAAGGGAATATTATTCAGCCATAAACAAAGAAGGAAATCCTGCCATTTGTGACAACATGGATGGACCTGGAGAGCATTACACTAAGTGAAATAAGTCAGACAGAGAAAGACAAATACCATATGATCTCACTTATACGTGGAATCTAAAAAAACTGAACTCATACAAACAGAAAACAGATTGGTGGTTGCCAGAAGTGGGGGGTGAGGGGGGAAAATGGGTGAAGGTGGTCAAAAGGTACAAACTTCCAATTACAAACTATCTAAGTCCTGGGGATGTAATATACAGCATGGTGACTATAGCTAACAATACTACTGTATATCTGAAAGTTGCTAAGAGAGCAGATCTTAAAAGTTCTCATTACAAGAAAAAATTCTAACTATGTATGGTGACAGATGTTAACTAAACTTATTGTAATCAATTCACATATATACACGTATCAAATCACTATGTTGTACACCTTAAACTAATACAATGTTATATGTCAATTATTTCTCAATAAAATTGGGGTAAAAAAAATCCCTGTAGCAGCCAGTTAGATATTTAAATCTGGCACCCAGCAAAGAGCCATCTAATTAAAACAGCTTTTTTATCACAAAGGAATATTTCAAAGATATCTTCCTCATTAAGAAAGGATGTTTCAACTTTTCTGATACCTATTATATTTTATGGAATTACCTAAAGAAAAAAACCCTTCTAAAGAAAAAAAGTCCACTAAGTCTAGAAGCTCAGAATTACTTCTGGTGACTGCAAATTCATGAATACTATCTATCTGAAAGTTATGTGGGCTGGTTCCCAACAATTTTTAAAGGTTTATTTTGTCCATGAAAATAGTAAACTTAAATGTACTGACTTGAATAAGCATCATGTTACCACGAGGTTGAGGCAATATTCTGCTATGTATACAAAGTGATTCAAAGACAAGAATGCAAAGGAGAGAGATGAACAGTTACGAATTATCCATCGTTATGATTAGGACCTTAGGGAACAAACATTAAGACAGCTCTAACTTATCATTTTCCACATAAGCCAGAAGACAGAATGCGCAGCAAAATCTCCAGTCTTACAGACGATTACTAGTTCCTTTGAGTAGTAAGATGTCAAATTGATGGGTATAAACCACAAGAAAATCTTAGGAGGCCAGGGGGTGGGGTAGTAAGGTGGTTAGCTTCATTGTGAGCACACATGAAATAATGTATCCAGGGTACATAATTCAAGCTATCGTCATGAACTAGCTTTCAGTCCCAATGCACGTATAAATCTCTGATTCATTCAGAATCCAGCAGACAGATATCAAAGAGAAAGACGTCAGGAAAGATTTCAAAGAACTGGCTACCACTGAGAAAATTCATGGGGGTTTGTTGGGGGATCTGGGAAAAGCTGTGGCAGACAGTGTGTTTTTTTCTGTTGACAAAATTCTAAAAGTGCTCTATTACAGAGGCACATGACTTATGCAGCATTCCCCCTCCAAACCTCCCCACCCCAAGTGAGGCGCAAATGGTGCTCTATCACCCACACTACCCAGGACAGAGTATCAGGCAAACAAGCAGAGTCAGTGCAGGTGAGGGAAGAGGAGTGATGGCAGTTATCTAAAAGATGCCTATGGTATTCTTCCTGTATATCCTACCTCATCCCCTAACTGGTCCTGGACTTTCAACTTCTGAATAACAGTTTTCCAAAAGTACAGAACTAAAAAGAAAAAAAGTCTAGGAATAATAAGATATTGGGGAAAACAATAAGTATTTTAGCCTGGATTTTAGAAGAAGCTAGAATTTCTCTGGATCCTCTTCTGCCACTTATTAGCTATGCTCTGTGGCAAGTTACTTAATCTCTTGGTGTCTGCTTCTACATCAAACAATAGGGTGACACTAGTACTTATCTCTCAATGTTGTTATGTGGAATAAATGAGTAAATACGTACAGCACCTGACAAAGTGATTGTTGAACAGCTGTAATGTATTATTACTATAAAGCCCACCTATTATTTTAAGAAGTCCTCGAACACATTTATATAATCTGACCTAGTATAGCAAATCATTTACCTTAATGAGACCATCTCCTTGGGCAAAGCACGGGTCCTGCACAAAATCAAGCACCTGAAGTGTCAGCTGATGCCACAACCTGAAAAACAAAAGGCCCTTAAGACCTACGAACTAATATCCAGTCACAGACACCTTCGGCCTAGATGGTGCCAGCCAACAACAAATGCTAACCAGTCTCTATTGTGTAAGAGGAAGAATAAAAGCAGATGCTAATAAACCTGAGTTCTTTTCCTGGTTCTGCTACTCAATAGTTATGTCATTTTGAGATCACTTAACCTAAGATTCAGTTTCCTCAGCAATAAATGGAGAACATCTTCCTAGACTACCTCAAAAGGTTATTGTTAGGTTCAACTGGAAACAAGAACTCTGGAATCATACACATCAAAGTTGAAATCCTGGCCTTTCTACTTATTAGCTGAGTATCTCAGGGAAGGAGCTTAAACTGAGCTTTAGTTTCCTCATCTGTGAAAGGGACGAATGAAGGTTTCAATGAGCTAGTACATAGAACCTCTAAAAGACACAGCACATTCGAAACCAAAGGCTAATTTTTAAGAATGCAAGTTAAATGCTTTGAGAAATACAACGTGCTACCCAACACAGCAACTGTTTGCCAAACACTAAGAATTTTCCCTCCAAAACTGCTAATAGCAGAAGGATGCTGAACATTACCAAAACACATATTGAAAATCTACATGAAAAGCACAACACCTAACGATAGGTTGTTAACAGGGAGGTTTTTACAAGAAGTGTATTTTCCTATGGAACATTGCTAGCCCACTACCAGTAATTTATTCTATTCATTTAAAAAGAGGTTGGTGCTCAGCAACAGACAATTTACTTGCTCTCAGGTTCATCCCGTTTCTAAACAAATCCAAACTCTGAGATCTCTCCAGGGGCACAAAGTCCAACATGGAATGCAACGGAACGTAGGAACCATGGGAGAGGGGAATGTGGTTGCACTCCAGCGTGTAACCAGTTGCAGAATCAACAGGAAAAAGAACAAAACTGCACTGGCCCCCGGTTTACCGGCTCCAGGTCGCTGAGAAAGATAACTGTAGATACGGTCACACTATGACAAGCCAAGTACAAAACACCAGAATCTATTATCCAAAATGGATGGCAGCCTGACCCCGAAAGGGCGTCTGCTTGTTTGACCGGAATCACAAACTCAAAGCACAGGCCAGCTTGTGGGTCTGAACCCCAGACCCCAAAACCCTGCGGACGGCTCCGCTCCTCAGGCCTCACGGGCTGTCACCCCTCCTCGCCCTCGGCCCTGTACCTCCAGGGTCCTCAGCCACGTCCCGGCCTCTCCTGTCCCCACGCCCCCGACACGGTCTGAGCGCCCTCAGTCCGTCAGGTCGCGTCCCTCCCCCGTCGTCCCTCCACCTCGCCCTCCTCTCCCCGGGGCCCCTCGGCCCGGAGCTCACTTCTTCGTGTAGAGCTCCTCCAGACGGTGCCAGACGGCGGCCTGGCCGGGCCCGGAGCTCTGGCTCTGCTGTAAGAAGCCGGGCACGTCCTTCATGACTGCAGGAAGACTCCGGGACAGCGGCACCACACAGACGTCAGCGCCGCAGGGATGGCTGCCGGAAGTGCCCACTCACTTCCGGCGCCGCGTGGCGCGGGGCAGGCCGGGAGCGCCGTCCGCGGCCTCGGGCCCCGGCTGGTTGTCAGGGTAACCGCATCTCTGTGCTTTGACGAAATTCTCTGCCGGGTCTGTACCGGATTTCCCGCGCAGCTGGCTGTGCCTTTGAGGCGTTGGAGAGGATGGGCGCCTGGGGTCAGCTGGCCATCGACTGGCTGTGTGGCCTTGGCCTTTGTGACCCGCTTTTCAAGCTTAAGCGGGCATTATACTAATAGCACCTTCTGGTAGCGTCTTGCCAGGACTAAGTGTAAATGTGATGCCTGTCCATCGTAAGTGCTCAGAAAGTGTTAGTTATCATCACGATCACCATCCCGATTGAAAAAAAGTGGGAGTGCAGGACAGAAATGCAAGGTCCCAGTTTGGTTTCTGGGGCGAGAGACGGCAGCTCAGGCGACTATGGAACCAATCTGCTCCCGGCGCGCGGGAGCGAGGCGCGGGGCGGGGGCGGGGCAAGCGTAATGGGGGCGGGGCGAGGGCGCGCGGGGGCGGGGCAAGCTTGATGGGGCGGAGCGAGGGCTTGCGGGGGCGGGGGCGCGCGGGGTTGGGACAAGGGTGATGGGGCGGAGCAAGCGTGATGGAGGCGGGGCGAGGGCGCGCGGGGCGGGGGCAAGCGTGATGAGGCGGGACGAAGGCGTGGCGCGGACTCACGGGGTCGTGGCAAGGGCCAGCGTGACCTGGGTGTAGCGAAGGCGCGCGGAGCCGGGCAAGCGCGCGGGGCGGGCGTGTGAGCGTCGGGGGTGCGCTCGCCTACGGCCCCCGGAGGAGCATGGCGCTGGGTCCTCGGCGTGTGGTTGCCGCGCTCAAGCTCCTGGGCCCGGGAGGTGAACGGGCCTGGGCCCAGCAGCCTCGGTTCGTCCCGGGTGGTCTCCGCGGGGCCGGGGCGGGGGGCCAAGCGCGGAGACGCACGGCCTTGACGCCGCGCCGGCCGGTGCCCACAACCCGGAGGCGCGGGCTCCCGCGGGCGGTACGGCCGGAGCCCGAGCTGGCTGGTCGGAGGGGTGGCTCAGGTTCCCAGGCTGCGGCGCCGGGGGGGTCGTGATTTTCCTCGCGGGCGTTTTGGGCGCGTGCGAGCCGTGCTCGCCTGTTCGTTCCTGGCCCGCCACCTTTTTAATTGGATTGTTTTCGGTACTTCGCCTTCTTACGTAACAATTTGTCTTGGGGTTACTCCGTTTGAAAACCTGAGTGCTTTTCCAGTCTTTTATTTTGACCTGTGGAATTCCCTTGTAGTGATGCTTCATAAAGTAACCGTTCTCTTAGTGAAGTAGTTTCTAATCTTTAGTTATTGCAAGTAATGCTGCTGTGAATAATCTTATTTGTACCCCACTTTGGGGATAAATTCTTAGTAGTGGAACTCCTGGGTCCAGAGGTATATACATTTTTAGTGTCCCCACCAGTACGTGTTGATACCCTCTAGACAGTAATTGCAGATTTTGGAATCCTTGCCTAGGAATTGGGCTTACATACGGAAAAATCTTCAGGCCCATAGTTGTTAATCATAGTTTTTAGGAAACTAACTTAAATGCCCGATAATGGATGAGTGTTTAATATATTCATTTGATGCCATCTTGCACAGCTGCTAAGATATTGTTGAAGAGTTTAATAAAGAGATAGAGGAGTCCTCCGTTCATCCGGGAAACCGTTATTGAACTCTTATTCTGTACAGACTCTGTTCCAGGCGCTGAGGGTAGAGCAGGGAATGGACAGACACTTGCTGTGCTGGAGTTCATTCCAGCCCATAATCTCAGGCAGTTGTGTGCGTGGGACGTGGCTGAATAGCGACCTGATCTGCCAGGTGCTGTTCCAGGGACTGCCAGCCATCATTAAACAAATCTACCACTGCCCCAAACAGGAGATTGTTGGCACAGGTTTTCTGCAGTTTGGGAGTTCTGCCATTTTGATTTTGGGGTTCTTGTATGAAATCGTCCTGTTTCAGTTTCCCAGGTGGCACCCATGCTTGCTCCTCAGGGTCCCCCTACTTCCGGTAAGTCTAATTCCATGTGGCATATACTTGAAGTTCTACACCTTAAGTACATTCTAGACATTTGTTAAAAACTTGTCCATGTGTTTTTTAGTGGCAAAGGTGTTACTCATGTAGATGTGAATTACACAAGTACCCTGAGTAACACTTTGCACTCAGTAGGCATGCCACAATGGCAATAACTTCTATAATATGTGTTTTTTTCAACACCACCAAGCAGTTCTCCAGTTTTCTGCAGACACTGACAAGGTGTCCCACAAATTTAACTCAATTCTGACGCTATTGAACTGGAGATAGCACCAGCTCCCCACAGTTCCACAAGGTCCCAGTCCCACAAGACTGCTTCCATTTCACATGCAAATTCAGATTACCACCTGTGCTTGTTATAGTCGAGAGGTTCACACCACCCTGCCTCAGGTTGGATGAATTTGCTGGAGCGGCTCACAGAACTCAGGAAGCCAGTTCACTTACTAGATCACCAGTTTACTACAAAGCATGTTAGGAGATATGAATGGACAGCCAGATGAAGAGATACTTAGGGTGAGGTCTGGAAGGGTCCCAAATGCAGGAGCTTCTGTCCCTGGGAGTTTGGGCCCCCAGGACCTGGCACTGGCCTGGCGTTCTGGTCCACCAACCTGGATGCTCTCTGAACCCCCCTCCATTTGGGTTTTATGGAGGCACCAACCCTCCAATCACGATTTGTTCCCCTGGCCACCAGCCCTCATCCTTAGGGGATTTGCGGAAGTCACCTCATTAACAGAAATCCAGTTGTGGTGAAAAGGGGCTTGTTATGAATAACGGACACCCATGTCACCTTCACGGCTCTGAAGTGATTTCAGGAACCGAGGATTTAAGACCAAATATTATAACAAAAGATGCTCCCAGTGCTCTTGTTGCTCAGGAAATTCCAGGGGTTTGGAGATGAAAATCAAAATATAAATTTGTTATAAATCACAATATCACAACTTCCCTCTCATTTCTTTTGTATTTCTCATAGTAATTTGCATTTAGACGCGGGGGTTGGTAAATGTTTGGGTGAGGACCTTTGGTGAATAGATGTTGTTAATGCTGAGTGAAGAGGGATATTTAATAGCTGTAGTTGGAGCCAGAGTCTTCTCTTTTCCTTCCTGACCGCCTGACCAGTTTTCATTAGAGAACCCCCTTTGGAGATTTCAGTGACTTCACTCAGAAGAGTGAAGTCACTCAGAAGAGCTGCCTTGACACGTGCTTTTATGCAAGTCTTTGGGGCAGCAGAACTTTCTTCAGAGTCTTTGGGCATCTCCACAGGAGTGTAGGTAGGAGCGGGCCGTTGTTTCCCCTGCTGCGTGTATTTCCTGTACTCTTTGCTGAGAGGTTTACTGTTACAGATCTTTTCAGACAAGACTGCAAGAATCATCTCTTGTCCCTTGCTTTTGGCTTTGGCAGCTGAGGCTCGGGGTGTTTGAGTGACTTGATGAGGCAGGCAGCGAGCTAGGACTCTCCTTTGGAGCCCTCAGCCCTACACATCCATCTTCCCTTGTCATGTTCCCCTTTCTCATTACACATCTTTCAGAGGCCTGTTTTTTTTGAAAACCAAGATGATGCTTTGGCTGGCAGGAGAGACAACAACACAGAAGCATGCAAGTGGTCTGTGAGTTGCAAGCAAGTCCCTGAATTGCACCATTGCTGACCCCAGAGTTGAATGTGAGAGGCCGTGTGGCAGGGGTGACAGGCACCCTAAAATGAGCCGATACTGTCAGCTTTTGGAGGAGGGCTAAGTGACTTCTCACTGGGGTTCAGCAGTGGCTTCATGAAGGAGGTAGCATTTGACCCTGGCCTTGACTCCAGGAGATTTGGAGATACTGAGGTGGAGAAAGGTCTTTTCAGGCAGAGGGAGCTGGGTTTAGGACATACACAAGAACCAGGGAGTCCTTTTGTTTGGCTGAGAGGAGGGGTATATGAGAGGGAGTAGTGGGGGTTGAAACTGTCACTGGGGTGGGGTATGTTGGGGTCCCGTGGGGAGCAGAGAGCTTCAGGGAAAACCCAGCAACAGTGTGTAAAGTGGACCTATCTGTGCAGGAATCCTGCAGTGTTCATTTTGCAAGGAGCAAAGGAAAAACCGAAAGAGAGCAAACAGGAGAGGGAGTTCGCTCATACTCCCAGGAGATAAGCTCTGGGTTGTCCTTATGTATGTCTAAGGATGTGCTTTTAGGGTGCCTGTGAGTGAAAGAAATACTCTCAGTTTCCTGTTTTTATGCCTGTATTCACTTTAGAGTCATCATTCATTTGGGGAGGGTCATCAGTTCAGTTGGTTGAATCTCTTTTCCTGTCAGGGTGGAGGGGTCACTATACCGACGTCAGAGATGTCCTGGGGGAGGGTCATCAAGGGCCTTCTCCTGGAAGGATGGACGTGGTAGCCACCAGCCCTTGGGGTGTGAGGAAGGCACCCTGTGCAGTGGGGGATGGTGGTCCTGGACTCTAGGTGAGTCACCAGCATGATACTAGGAGATGAAGAGGTTATGCAGCTTGGTGCGATGCCCAGCAGGGGCCTGAGAGAAAACCTGTATACTCAGGAGGCCTCCAGGCCCATGTGAAGCTCTAGTGCCACATGCCTCCCATGGCTGCAGCTTCAGGGGGACGTTTTCAGGGGCTTCTCTGGGCTTTGTGTGATTTTTATTGCTTTTGTTTCTTCCTGTGGCTTTCCTGGGCGTCGAGTCATTTATTGGGTCCAGAGGCCTCACTGAAGCCTGTAACTGGTTTATTGTGGTCTGGCTCTTTTTTCCTGTGGAAGACCATCTCAGACTCCTAACACTGAATCTTGTTGTGAGTGTCTCAGCTCTTGGCTTCTGGAGAGACCTGAGAAGCTTTCTGGAGCTTTGAAGAGACAGCCCTGAGCTGCGGTCTCCTATGGCCTTGCCTTGGCTGTGTGATTGTTTGGCTGCCTCATACTATGAGCAGCCCCCTACATGGCTGTGAACATTGAAGCTGAAGTCTCTGCAGCACTTTGAACCCCTAGCTTTCAGGGTATGAATGTTTCTTTCTGGAATGGTCTCTAGAGCCCACTTTTCATCTTGATAATATTTGGTGTAAAGCCTGAGATGTTTACCTTTCTTTAAATGTCACGGTATTTGTCACGTCCCAGGTGTGTTAGGGTGTATGGCCTTGCAAAGAGTGTGCCCAGAGCCCCACGAAGGGATGCTCTTGGCTCTGGCTCGAGCTTTTGTTGTGGAACCCTATTCTCTCAGCACTGGCCTTTGATAACAGGAATTCTGGAATGATACTTTCCTTATTTGCACAGTTCCCGTTAACCTGAATTTTTTGCTCCCAAATAAGTCTTGATTTCTGAGTTGAGACTGCTTTCTATTTTAGCCCATAGTCATCCATGATGAGAAGGATAGTCATTTCCAGGGACAGGAGAGAAGCGTATGGTCATTCTCAGTGGTGGGGATGGTGGAAGGGCAGACAGTGCTCATTTTCACTAGCATGAGCTTGATAGTTGTTGGTTACCTGGCACTCTCCTTTCTCTGTCAGCATTACAGGTGGAAGAAGGCCCATATCTTTTTCTGCTGGTGCTTCAAGCATCTTTGGAAGTGGAGGCAACAGTAGGAAGGAGAAGCTTTTGCTGCAGGATGTGGCTGAGCTGATTCGAACCAGAGCCTGCCAGAGGGTGGTGGTCATGGTGGGGGCCGGCATCAGCACCCCCAGCGGCGTTCCAGACTTCAGGTAGCCCTGGGGTCCCCTCACTCCTCCTGGGCCACCCCTGGTTTACTTCATTTCCCCGCTCTCTCTGAAGGACTAAGAGCCTCCTGCTTCTCTTTGCAGGTCTCCTGGGAGTGGCCTCTACAGCAACCTCCAGCAGTATGACATCCCGTACCCCGAGGCCATCTTTGAACTCGAGTTTTTCTTTCACAACCCCAAGCCCTTTTTCGCTTTGGCCAAGGAACTGTACCCTGGGAACTATAGGCCCAACGTCACTCACTACTTCTTCCGACTGCTGCATGAGAAGGGGCTGCTCCTGCGGCTCTACACGCAGAACATCGATGGGCTCGAGAGAGGTGAGCTCTCCATTCACCTCGCTCCTCCCCCGCGGGGAAGGCACGGGCGCCTCTTTCTGCAGGGCTGAGGCCTAGTGCTTATATCCTATCCTGTGACTGATTTTGAGCCAACTAGTCATGCTTTTGTTCTCCATAAAAGCATCTGCTGTGTGTTTAAGGGTCCCTGTTGGGACTTCATTGGTTCACCCATTTTCCCAGTGTGCCTGTCGGGCTGTAAGCTTTGGGTAGAATTAAGGTGGCATCAAGAGCTTCTAGTTTTGCTAATCTGATATGATGACTTCTTTTTTAAAAATTTTATTATGGAATTTTTCGAGCACACAAAAATAAAGAGAAGAATGTAATGCACTCTCGTGTCCTCATCACGGCCAGTCCTTGTTTATCTGAGTCCTCCCCCTACCTCCTCTCTCACCCTAGATTATTTTGAAGCAAACCCCTCACATAATACATTTAATCTATAAATACATCAGTGGGTATCTCTAGAAGATAAAGACTTTTAAAACATAACTACAATATCATCACACAAAAAAATCAGTAATAATTCCTTAGTATTATGAAACTTGATGTATGGTGATTTCTTGACTGTGTCCAGATGGTGGCCATAACCAGTGATTCACAGACTATCCTGGCCTCTGGCCATGTACTTAGAGAAGCAGTTGCTGGGGCGTTTTTCTTACATGAGTGATGCTGGCGGGTTTTGCCGGTCCACTCTCCACAAGCCAGCAGCAGCTCGGCCAGGCTGCCATGTCTTATGATTTGAAAAGAGGACTCACTTGATCCCAGGAGAACGTTTCCTTGCTAGAAGGATTCCACAGCTTGGAATCACATAAGCAGCAGTGGATGCCCCATGGGGACGATCTCCCCTCCTGGAGATGCAGCAGGGCAGGCCTGTGGGAAGGCGGGAGCATCTGGCTCTGGGCTTCAGCATAAGCAGAGTTAGGACAATAATGGGGACATGGTGGGACGCCTCCTGCAGTTGGGACTGTGTCTGTCCACCCACAGCCTTTCAGAAGCTGACAGTGGTAACAGAGAACTTTCATGGTAAGTTACCTTTTGTCTGTTTTCCCACAATTCTTTGGAAATTTATTGTATTTATATTGTTTTCTCACTTTTATTTGGCACCTGTAGAATAGAAAATGTTTTCCTAGGTATAGGATATCATTTTATCTGAACTTACATCAAATTTTTTGTACTGTGTTTTGACAGGCTTTGTTTTAACTGTGATTTGGCTCCAGCTGGGACCCTCGTCCCTGTGCTTATTCTGGTCAGTGGGTGATGAGGCAGGGACATCAGGCTACCCCTGAGGGCTGTGACTCTTCCTGGGGCTCTGCCAAGCCCAGAGGTCGTGGTCTGGGGCTGTGCATCCCCCTGGGAGGCAGCAGCACTCAGCTTTGGTTTGAATTTCAGCGTCTGGCATCCCTGCCTCAAAGCTGATTGAAGCACACGGATCCTTTGCCTCTGCCACCTGCGCTGTCTGCCGAACACCCTCCCCAGGAGAGGACTTCTGGGTGAGTCGTCTCACTGTCGGTCCTTTCCCTTCTGCACTTCACAGTGGGAGTGACATGGAAAAGTGGTATTTTATAAGCATCCTGTCAAAGGACAACCGAACCGTAATAATGTGGAAATATTTTTCTTTGTTTTTAAGTTAGAAAAGTAATACAAGCTTGTAAGTTAGGGCAGCACAGAAAATATGTGGGAAATGGGTCTCGCTCCAACCAGCTCTTAGAGCCCATTTTTAAGAGGTTGGTGTCTAATGTTACAGGCCTTTAAAAAAAAGATGTATATGTAAACATACATGTAAATATCTATGTAACATCACCCACACACAGTTACAATTTTTTTTCAGTAATGGGATCATTCAGCTTAATATTCTACAACTTGCTTTGTTACTGAGCAAAATTGCATGGATATCTTGTGTCCGTAACAGCAGCTCTGCTCACTCTTTGTAGTAACTAGAGAGTATTACCTTAGCCATTCACGTTGTGCGATAGTGTTTGATTTTGTAATTTCTACTACTGAAAATAATACAGCAATGATACCCATGTTTATACCCCCATGTACTTCTGCAGATACTTCTGTAAGATGGATTTTTTTTTAAGTAGAATAGGATAGAGTGGAAAATCTTAGTAAAGATGAGCCTCTGAAGTGTCACAGGACCCAGTGGCGCAGGACCCTGTCTTTTATGTTTTACTGAGGTGATATTCACATAATGTAAAATTAGCCATTTTAAAGTGTACAATTCATTGGCATTTAGTGCATTTACAATGTTGTGCAACCACCACCTCTGTCTAATTCCAAAACGTTTGCATCACCCCCAAAGAAAACTCCATACCCACTAATTAGTCAACCCTATTCCCTCCTCCCCCAGCCCCTGGCAACCAGCAGTCAGCTTTCTGTCTCTGTGGATTTGTCTCTGCTGGACATCTCATGTAAATGGACTCTTACAATAGATGACTTTGTGTGTCTGGCTTCTTTCACTTAGCGTCATGTTTTCATGGTTTGTCCGTGTGGTAGCATGTATCAGCACAGGAGTCCCCCCTTGTTCCGGTTTTGCTTCCCATGGTTTCAGTTACCTGTGGACCATGGTTGACCGCTGGTGACTGAAACCATGGATAAGTGGGGACTACTGTAGGGTTTGGTACTTTGCGTGGTATCAGGCATCCACTGGGGGTCTTGGGTATCCTCTGTGGGTAAGGGGGCACTACTGTGTGTTATACCCTTTTATGGCTAATAGTATTCCATTGTATATGTGCACCACAATTTAGGTTGTTTCACCTTTTTGCTATTGTGAATAGTTCTACTGTGGGGAGGATGTTGACCTTAAAAATAAAATAGCGAGTTATTTTACCAGCAAAATTAGTTTATTTGATAATAGCAGAGGAATTGCAATTCGAGACACGCAAACTATGGCAAACCACAGGCAAGTACAGAGAGCAAAGGAGAGGGGCTTGCTTTTAAAGAGGAGAAGAGAAAGTTGGGAGGGGCTGTGCTGAGCAAAAGTCCTTTGGAGGAGAGTGAGAGTTCAGGTGGTGACGGCTTCTCATTGGCTGGGCTGTTGCTGGGCAAGGAGAAAATCTTCCCTCCTCCAGCCGAGCTTCCTCCTGTCAGGGAGTGTGAGGTATGGCAAGTGGTGCTGTGTAAGTGCTCCCCGACTCCATTTTAAAGGAGGCTCCCTTTATTTTCACAACAGGCTTTTCAGGAAATTTGAGTGAGAGATAGTGAGGGTCTGGGCTGAGCAGGGCAGTGGAGAAAGAAGAGGATGACTTGAGGAGGCCCAGGGGGCAGAATTAATGATGCCTTAGGGCTGACTGGAGGTGGGGGAGGAAGGGCTCTATGAAGATGTCCTGGGCACGGGTCCTCTGGGTGCACCAGTCTGGGGGATCCGGAGCTCAGGAAAGAGGTGTGGGCAGCAAGTGTAAGTTTCAGAATCTTCAGAGAACAGGTGGTGGACACTATGAATAAGGATGAAGCTTTTTTTCCTTTCTTTTTAAAAAATCAAACAAGTTGGGAGACTTTTTTTAAATACAAATTGAGAGCCGGCTCTGGTAGACCTTTGGGAACTAGCCACATTACTGTAATCGCTCCAACCCCCTTATCTCCCACTTCTGTTTCTTTCTGAAACGTCAGAATAAAAAAGGGTGAAACTGCTCTTTTTAAATGATACAACCATCTTTCAGAGAACTCAAAGCTTCCCACAGGACTAGAGTCTTCCTGGGTCGGGTTGGAAGGTTCATAATGGAGATCCCAGGGAGGTGCATGGGGCCTGAGCCAGGGCTGGGCTGGAACAGGCCCCTTCCAGGGCGGGGCTCCAGCTAAGGGGGCCTAGGGGGTCACTGCCCCTGCCCACCGCCTCTCCTTCTGTGAGGTCCTGCCCTGTGAAGTCTACCTGCATTGATTATCCCTGCTCCAGTCTTATCCATAAGGAGACATGTGAATTTCCCTGGCCACCAGCCAAAAGTGATACAGCCGCGTTCTTTAAGTCCTGCCATTCTGCAATGATAAAAGATCCTTCACTTTACAAGCAGTTCACGTTTCCCTACTCTCCTCTCCCAGCATTCGAGTTCTCTTTTGTCCTTGCTGTTGGATCTGAGACCTGTGAAATGTGTTGAGATTTGGTTTACGGCCTCATATATGATCCAATTTTGTAAATGTTCAGAATGTACTTGAGAAGAAAGAGCATTCTGCAATGGTTGAAGGTTTGTTCTGCACGTATGGCCAGATCAAGTTTAATTCTGTTCAAATCTTTTATATATCATTATCTGCTTTTTGGTTATTCTAAGAGAATTGTGTAAAAATGTCCCACTCTGTGGATTTATTTATTTTTACTTGTATTTCTGTCAATATTTCCTTTATGTATCTTGAGATTAAGTAATTGAGGTACATTCAAATGTACCATTGTCTTATCCTCCTCTATCTCTAAAAATTACTTTGACCCGAAAGTCCTTCTTTGGCAATGTCAGCTTTCTTTTGTGTAGTATTTGCTGGGGTGTCTTTGTCATGTGTCCGCTTTTAGTCTTTCCATATTCTTATGTTTTAGATATGTTATTCTGTAAAGCATATAGTTAGGTTCTATATTTTAACCCAGTCTGATAATTTTTTTTAACTGAGGATTTATCCACTTACATTAATGTAATTAATGAAATATTTGTATTTAAGTTTACCATCTTGTTTTGTGCTCTCTATTTTTCCCAGCTTTTTAGTCATTCCATTTTTTTTCCACTGTATGAGCTTGGGAAGTATATACTTGCTTCTAATCTTTTAGTGGGAATCCTAAAATTACCACATACATTTGTTTTCACATTTGAAATACTCTTTTTAAAAATTATTTTTATTGTTGTAAAATATATAGAACATAAAATTTATTGTTTTAACCTTTTTTCTTTTGAGGAAGATTAGCCCTGAGCTAACATCTGCTGCCAATCCTCCTCTTTTTGCTGGGGAAGTCTGGCCCTGAGCTAACATCCGTGCCCATTTTCTTCTACTTTATATGTGGGATGCCTACAACAGCATGGCTTGCCAAGCGGTGCCGTGTCTGCACCCAGGATCCGAACCGGTGAACCCCAGGTTGCCGAAGCGAAAGGTGCGCACTTAACCACCATACCACTGGGCCGGCCCCTGTTTT
This sequence comes from Equus quagga, assembly GCF_021613505.1. Classification (NCBI taxonomy): domain Eukaryota; kingdom Metazoa; phylum Chordata; class Mammalia; order Perissodactyla; family Equidae; genus Equus; species Equus quagga. The sequence goes on along the minus strand of NC_060283.1, from coordinate 35,121 downwards.
AACCATTTTTAAGTGCACAGTTCAGTGGCACTAAGTACATTCACATTGTTGTGCAGTCATCACCACAATCCATTTCCAGAACTTTTTTCATCATCCCAAATTGAAACTCTATTCCCATTAAGCACAACTTATGTCTCTCCCCTCCCTCAGCCTGTGGTTACTGCCAGTATACTTTCCATCTCAGTGAATTGGACTATTCTAGGTATCTCATATAAGTGCAATCACACAATATTTTATTGTTTTTGTGACTTAGCATAATATTCTCAAGGTTCATCCATTTTGTAGCATACCGCAGAATTTCTGTCCTTTTTAAGGTGTAGTAAGACTCCATTTTAACATATACCACATTCTGTTTGTTCATTCATCTGTTGATGGGCACTTGGGTTGCTTCTGCCTTTTGGCTATCGTGTATAATGCTGCTATGAACATGAGCATACAAATATCTGTTTGAGTTCCTGCTTTCAGTTCTTTTGGGTATATAGCAAGAAGTGGAGGGGGCTGGCCCCATGGCTGAATGGTTAAGTTCGTATACTCTGCTTTGGCAGCCTGGGGTTTGCCGATTTGGATCCCGGGCACGGACCTACACACCACTCATCAAGCCATGCTGTGGTGGTGTCCCACATAGAAGAACTAGAATGACCTACAACTAGGATATACAACTATGTACTGGGGCTTTAGGGAGGAAAAAAAGAGGAAGATTAGCAACAGATGTTAGCTTAGGGCCAATCTTCCTCACCAAAAAAGCATACAAAAAAAACGTGGAATTGCTGGATCATATGATAATTCTATTTTAATTTTTTGAGGAATTGCCATACTGTTTTCCATAGTGACTGCACCATTTTACATTCCCACCAGCAATGCATCAGGGTTCCAATTTCTTTGCGTCCTTGCCAACACTTGTTATTTTGTGTGTTGTTTTTTTTAAAGATTTTATTTTTTTCCTTTTTCTCCCCAAAGCCCCCCAGTACACAGTTGTATATTCTTCGCTGTGGGTCCTTCTAGTTGTGGTATGTGGGACGCTGCCTCAGCGTGGTTTGATGAGCAGTGCCATGTCCGCGCCCAGGATTTGAACCAACGAAACACTGGGCCACCTGCAGCAGAGTGCGCAAACTTAACCACTCAGCCACCGGTCCAGCCCCTTTGTGTTTTTTTTGATAGTAGTCATCCTCATGAGTATGAGGTGATATTTCGTTGTGGTTTTGATTTGCATTTTCCTAATGATCAGTGATATTGAGTATCTTTTCATGTGCTTATTGGTCATTTGTATATCTTCTTTGGAGGAATGTCTATTCAAGTCCTTTGCCCATTTTTTAGTTGAGTTATTTGGTTTTTGTTGTTGAGTTGTAGTTCTTTATATATTCTGAATATTAACCCCTTATCACATACAGGATTTACAAATATTTTCTCCCATCCTGCAGGTTGCCTTTTCACTCTGTTTATAGTGCCCTTTAACACACAAAAGTTTTAAAATTTGATGTCCAATTTATGGGTTTTTTTTTTGTTACCTGTGGTTTTGTGTCATATCCAAGAAGTCATTGCCAAATGCAAGATTGTGAATCTTTTCTCTGTGTTTTTAACTCTTATGTTTAGGCTTTTTGAGTTGGTTTTTATGTATGTGTAAGATAAGGGCCCACCTCATTCTTGTCCATGTGGCTGTCCAGTTTTCCCAGCACCGTTTGTTGAAGACTGTCCCTTCCCCATTGAATCATCTTGACACCCTTTTTGAAAATCATTGACCTTATGCGAGGGTTTATTTCTGGGCTCTCTATTCCATGGGCTATAATGCCTGTCTTTATGCCAGAACCACACTGCTTTGATTACTGTAGCTTTGCAATAACTTTTGAAATCAGGAAGAGTGAGTCCTCCAACTTTGTTCTTCTTTTTCAAGATTGTTTTGGCTATTTTGGGTCTGTTGAAATTACATATTAATTTTAGGATGGTTAAGATACCTTTTTTTTTTTTAGTAAACTTTATTTTTTAGAGCACTTTTAGGTTCACAGCAAAATTGAATGGAAATTACGAAGAATTTCCACATACTCACCGGACACACATAGCACAGCCTCACCAGAGTGGTACATTTGTTACAGTCAGTGAACCTACATTGATACATCATCTGTCACTCAAAGTCCACATTAGAGTTCATCCTGGTGGTGTACACTCTGTAGATCTGGACAAATTAAAATGACATGTATCCAGCATTATAGTATAGAGAATAGTTTACCTTTATTTAAAGTTACCCAGTCTTGAAGTTAGGTAGTGTCAGTCCTCCAACTTTGTTCTCCTTCAATATTGTGTTGGCTATTCTGGGTCTTTTGCCTCTCCATATAAACTGTAGAATCAGTTTGTTGCTGTCTGTTCTCTGAATATTTTTAACACTCTTCTCTTTGTCTTTGGAGTTTTGCACTTTTACTGTGGTGTGTCTCCATATAGATTTCCTCTTACCTACTTATTCTGCTTAAAATTTGTAAGGCTTTCTGAATCTGTGGTTTGATATCTTTCATTGTTGCTAGAGAAATCCTCAGCCATTATCTCTTCAGACATTCCTTGTCCCTGCCATCTCCTCTCCTCTCCCTTGTGGAACTCTGATTAAACATCTGTTAGACCTTGTCATGCTCTTGCCCACAGTTCTTGGTCACACTTCTCTGTGTTCCACCTTGCTCCTCTTTGTGCTGCATTTGGTGTACTTTCTTCTGGACTGTTTTCCAGCTTGTCAATACTCTGTTTTGTTTAGAGAATAAAGCTGTTCCAAGAAGTTTCAATTTTCCTTACTTTACTTTGTGTTTCCGGAAGTTCTATTTGGTTCTTTTTCAAATCCACTACATTATTTTTTATATTTTTTTATCCTGTCTTGTTTAATTTAAACATAATATAGTTTTTAATGTATATCTGATAATGTCGGAAGTCTTTGAATAGTCCATTTCTTTTGTCCAGTGTTTCTGCTGTTTTTTACTGGGTTCAGCCTGCTAAAACAAATCGCATTAGCTGTAAAGATTTATTTTAGAAAACCAGGTGTCTTCTTCCTTAGGTTTCCTCCTTTAACATCTAGCCCACGGCATCAATCCAAGTGTAGCAGGATATAATCATAATTTGCATCTACTTTACCATGGCCTGCAAGGAAATGGTTTGTGGCAAATGTTACTCATAACTCCAGCCAGTGAGTTGACGCTGACCTGAACATCTCCCAGGGCTGAGACAATATCATGATCACTTCAGCTAAAATCAGGGACAGATTTTCTCATTGAATGATGCCTATTGTAGGCCAAATGCCTTCAGAGTGCCTTCCAGGGACTGCGTAATCTGAGTATTTCCTTAGCAGCTGAGTGTCCTTGATAACCACTCCAGGTGCAGAGCACAGTGTTAGATGTGCTATATGTCATGTGACGTCCAGGATCTGCTTTCAAATACTCCAACCTCCCCAAAATTTTGGGAGCTATATGAAACAAAATTGTTAAAATGTCAATAATTGTTGAAGCTGGGTTCATTATGTACATGGGGGCTCATTATACTGCTCTCTCAGCTTTTGTGAATGTTTGAAAATTTCTTAATAAGAATTTGTTTTTGCCTTTTCCTTTTAAAGTGTTTTGCAACATCTTCCTTGGGTCCATTTTCTGTTTGTGTTACCCCAGGCCGACGTGATGGTGGACAGGATCCCCCGCTGCCCAGTCTGCACTGGCATTGTGAAACCAGACATCGTGTTCTTTGGGGAGCCGCTGCCCCAGAGGTTCTTGCTGCATGTGATTGATTTCCCCATGGCAGATCTTCTGCTTATCCTTGGGACCTCCCTGGAGGTTTGTCAAAAGGCCCAGTGGGGCTCAGAGTATGCGGGAAGGAGGCTGGAAGGACTGGGCAGAGGAGGTGGGGGCTGGTGGGGGTGGCTCCAGGTTCTCTGGGAGCACTCTGGGTCTCTACCTTTGGGAGATGAGTGGATTCAACTGATGAGGAAGCACAAGTGTTCTAGGCCTAGGGAGCAGCAGCTGGGCAGGAGAACAGGGAGAAGGGAGGATGTGCAGCTTTGGAGGTGCTGTAAGTGTGGGTGGGGCACGGTGTGTGAGGGGAAGGGAGAACAGAAGGGGTGTGGGAGAGGTGAGGTGGGAGCAGGCCTCCCAGGTCATATCACAGAGACCGATTTTGTGGGAGAAGCAGTGATAAGCCTGAAGAGATTGAACCAGGGACGTAGCTGGTCATCCTCGGGATGAGAGAGACTGCTGGGGAGCAGGGATTGAAGTGAGCAGATGTCCAGGAGGCTGGTCCTAAAGAAAGCAGAGCTGAGGGCATGGTGGTCAGACCACATGACTGTGAGAGATGGCAATGAGAGGGAACGGCTGGACTTGGAGCCTGGCGTCACTTTTTGGATGGGAGAGGGAGGTGTCTGGTTTGGTCTGCAGGGCTTCGGGCCATTTATGAGTGAGGAAGAATTTGGGGGGAGGATGCTGAGTTCAGTTCTGCCCTGTGTATTTGAGGTGCCTGGGAGACAACCACTGGACATGTTCAAGAAGCTCTTCTACATCTGAATCTGAAAATCAGGAAATTTATAAATGATGTGATGAGAGCAAGAAATGAGACCCTGAAACGAGCTCTGCCAGATTGGATGAGGCACCAAGGGGGAAGAAAGGACAGAAAGACCTACACTCAGGGGTCCTGGCCAGCCACAAAGGCCCAAGACTGTGTATTTATTCAGCAAATCTGCCTGCTGTGTGCTGGGCTCTGTCCTAGTGCTTTGGGCAGGCACAGTAAGATGTTGCAGTAAGTTATATAGTATGTTAGGTGGTGTACCTGTTGTGGGAAAAATGACAGGTAGGATAGAAAGGCTAGGAGGGGCTGGGACTCATAGTGATATGAGCTTGGTTGGTTTGTGTACGCTTTGTTAGGAAGGTAACACTGGAGCTAAGAGCTGAAGGAGGTGAAGGTGTTAGCTGTCAACCTAAAAAGCAAGTTTGCCTGTTACTTTACCCTCAAAATGAGTTTATGCGGGAATAGCCAAAAGAATTGCAATCCAGGATGTGCATGCTCTGGCAAACCATAGCCGAATATGGAGGATGAACAGGGCAGCTGCTTTTACAGAGAAAAAGCGGGATGGGGAGGGGCTGTTCTAAAGGAAACTCCACTGGGGGAGAGTAACAGCTGAGGGAGGCAACGGCGTCTCATTGGCAGATCTGCGGCGGTTCTCATTGGCTGGGCTGTTGCTGGATGGGGAGAGAATCTTCTTTCAGTAGTAAAGTAGTTGGACTTCCTGTCTGAGATGCAAGGTCCTCTCTTCTTGTTCGGAGTAATTGATGATGTGTGATGGCGGTGAGAGCTCTCCCTGCAGGACTTCCCCATCCAGTTTAGTTGAGGTTTCTTTACTCATTACCCATGGCTAAGCAGTGGCCTGTGGGCCTGGTGGAGTGAGTAAAGTGGAGCCAGCGGTGGGGATGGTCCCACTGCCTGTCCCTCTAGGTGCTGTGTGGTGAATGGGGACACTGTGGGAGCGGGAAGAGCCAGGAGATGCCCTTAGGTGGTGATGTGGGTGGGATAGTGGGTGGCAGGTGGAGCCGGGAGAGGGTGCTGGGGCCCAGGCCTGTGTGAAGGTGGAGTCCATGGGAAAGTGTGGACACCCACAGGATCCAGGGTTGTGGCCTCAGCAGCCATGAGGATGGAGCTGATTTCCTGAGATGGAGAAGCCTGGTGGGAAGTTTAGGGGAGTTTGGCCTTGGAACCCCGATTTGAGTGTGTGGGGCTGTCAAGTGGACATGGGCAGCAGGTTAGGTAGATTTTCAAGTCTGGAGTCCAGGTAGGAGCAGAGGTAGGAACTAGGGTGCCAGAGTGAGCAGACGGAAGAGCCTGGAGTGTGAACAGATCTGGGGTGCCCACACTGGGCCTGGATGGGGGGACGGACATGGGAGGGGCAGGGAGAGGGGCCAGTGAACCGTGGTGGTCAGTGGCATGTGGTGCTGACCTGTGCTGGCTACCGGGTGTGGACACTGGGGCCACCAGGCCTCTTTATTTTTTAAGAGAAATGAAAATAGCCTTTTTTTCCAGATTATAAAAGTACCATGTTTTTGTTTTAAAAAAATTCACACATTATATATAGAGCAAAGATCACTTTAGTCGCACCAGCATTGTTAGCATTTTTCTCATGTCGCCTCAGGTGTCTCCTCTATACAACTATGTACGTGCACAGATGTGGTGATCTTGAACCAGAAGTGGGGCAACACTGTGCACAGAGACCCACCTGTAGATGCCCACAGCATCCCTTACAGCTACGGATGTGAGGGCCACCTGAGGCCCCAAAGCAGAGTGCTCCTCTGTAAACAGGGAGCTAGTCGCATTCAGCTACCTGTTGTGTTGCTCACAGACTATCTGTCTCACATGCTGTGGAAGAAATGTCAGTGTGCTGGATTGTGGAGCTCTCTGCATCTCACTGAGCTGTGACATAATTATGGTGTAAACTGTATCATGTTTTCTCAAATCTGAAATATTCTGAATTATGAAACACATCCAGCCCCAAGAGTTTTAAGACAAGGGATTATGGATCTATACCAAAATTTATTTAAGCAGTGTCCTATTGATGAACAGCAAAAATAAATAGTATACAGTTTTTATATTAAAGATAATGTTGTGGGGCTGGCCCTGTGGCATGGTGGTTAAGTGGTTAAGTGGTTCCTGCACTCCACTTTGGTGGCCTGGGTTCACGGGTTTGGATCCCAGGAGTGGACCTACACCATTTGTCAGCCATGCTGTCACTGTGACTCACATATAAAGTAGGGGAAGATGGGCACAGATGTTAGCTCAGGGCTAATCTTCCTCAGCAAAAAAAAATAAATAATGTTGTAGTGAATATCCATGTTTATATATTTTTACATACTCATGCATACTTCTGTAGTAAATAGATATTGAGAACTTGCTTTCCAGAAAAATACACTATTACACTGCCACCAACAGTATGTGATTGACCATTTTCCCATTTCCTCACCACTACCAAATATTACCTGTCTTTAAGTTTTTACAAATCTGGTCAAAAGTAACAAGTGTGTGTGAGAGAGAGATTTTGCATTTCTGTAATGAGGAGTGGCATTCATCTTCTCATATGTTTATTGACTACCATATTGCTTCTCTCTGCATATTTGTATCTCTTGCCCATTTTCCACTGGGTTATTTTTTTCTCTTCACAAGTTGGCAATACAAATTCGTAAATTATGTAAAATGTTTATAAATTACCTGATCAATTAGCAATATAAACTTTTTGTCACATGTTGTGTTATTGCAGTTTGTTTATGGTGATAAGGTTTAAAAACTATTTTTCTGCATGGGAGTTGTGTGTAGATGACAGTGTGATAGCATCACATAGTCAAATATGTCCTCATTTTCCCTTGTCTTATCTGACTTCAGCTGTTATGCCTAAAAAGTCCTCCTCTCCTTTACTTATAAACCCTAATTTTTCTTCAAGGCCTATTTTGTTTACATTTAAATCTTTAATTCACTTGATTTTTTTTCAGTGAAAGGCAGGATTTGAGCATTTTCCTCCCAGATAAGGAGCCAGTCTCAATACCATTTATTAACCTATCCATTTCTTACATTACTACTCTTGAGTGAAAATTTCACTTGAGAGCTGGATGAAGAAGCCCACAGCCCCGAGTTAGGCCCCCTGGAGGTCCAGATAGTGAAGGCTGTGCAGAGGTGGGAAAACCGCCAGGTCACAGGGGCATCAGGAGCCCTCAGAGGGGCTCCCTCTGTGGGACCAGGTCACTGCTCTCAGGAAGTGAGAGCAGACAGGCGTGACGTGTCACATGTCAGTGGCATGCTGGGAGACGGTGGAGGAAGACAGGTAAGACTGTGTGATTGCTGGGGAGGAGCACCCGCAGAAGCTGGAGGAGGACAAGGAGGAGAGGGAGGCTCAGGGGAGGAGGAAACAAGGGCATGGAGACCAAAGAGCAGGAAGGCAACTGGAAGAAATAAAGTGGGTGGTGTGTCATCTCTGTATCCGAGGCCTTACCCTCAGTCTGTGCTGTCCCTCCAAGGCCTCAGAGGCTGTGCATGAAGTGTCCTGAGGGGTGCAGAGGGTGGATACTCTGCTCACGTTTTCCAGGTGGAACCTTTTGCCAGCTTGTCTGAGGCCGTGCAGAGCTCGGTGCCCCGACTGCTCATCAACCGGGACCTGGTGGGGCCCTTGGCGTGGCGTCCTCGCAGCAGGGACGTGGTTCAGCTGGGGGACGTGGTACATGGTGTGGAAAAGCTGGTGGAGCTTCTGGGCTGGACGGAAGAGATGCAGGACCTCATCCAGCGGGAAACTGGAAAGGTACAGACTGCTGAGTAGGGTCATCAAGGGCCTGCCTTCTTCACTGCCCTGGGATCTGGCTCCGCTGGGTGTGGAGCCATTTGGCTAAGACAGTGCAGGATCAGCTAATGTTGGCTGCAAATCCTGCACCAGGCATTGCCTGGCTGGCTGTGTGCCTGTGAGTCGGGTGCTGCGATTCTCAGTAGCATCGTGTAGATGGAGAAGCTGGCACCCAGCGCCTGCTCTCAGCGGTGGAGCAGGCACGAGGGGCCAGCAGGCTGAGCTGTCGGGAGTCTGTGCTCTCACCGCTCCTCAGCAGAGCCTCGTGTTCCCTGAAATGAAGCAGCACTGAACAGCTTGAGGCCAAGGGATGACTCTGAGGTGATACAGGCTCAGGAACTTGGAGAAGCTGAAGTTCTCGCTTGTGTGGGATGGAGCCACACCACACACTTTTAGGAAATAATTAGCATGAGAGCCGCTGACATGTCACAATCTAGGGAGGGTAGAAAGCCAAAGAGCCTTGACACTCTCCAGACCTCAAACCTCCTGTAAACAAGTGAAGTTACGGAAAACGTGGTTTCCCTGAGAACCAGCATGTGCAGCTGGGAGTTGAGGGATTATTTCCTGCAGGAGGCAGCGTTGAGCACTGGAGTCTAGTCGTCTCAGAGAGGAGAGTCGCGATTACAGGCAGGTGTAACACACCCAAAGGGGATTTCACCAGGTTGTCAGAACCGAGGGTCTTGTTGCCCCAAGATAGACATCTTGGGAAACCCCCCCTCCAGCTGTGACTGCCTCAGGCCTCAGGGCCCTTCCCTCTCACCTCCATGGCTAAAGCCCCTGCCTCTCGCTGCAGCCTGAGTTCCTACAGATTGAACCAAAGAATACAAGGCTTATCAAGGAGATGAGCCTTCGCATTTACTGTTCCCACACATATTAGACATTGTTGCCACTGTTATTTCCAGACTTTCATTCCACTTTGGCTCTTAGGGCTAAGATGTAGGTTGGTGCCATTTCCCTCTCATGTTGGGGGAAATAAAGACCATCAAATGTCCAAATGATGTTGCTGAGTCACTTTATGGAAGCAGAGAATCCAGCTAACACTGAGGCAGGCTTATGCTTTACACATTGAGGATGGAAGCAGAGACCTTGCTCTCAGGGCAACAGAGATTCGGGTCAGATCCGCCTGGCTGCCTGCACGGCACTCTTCGCCTGCCTCTGACTTCCTGTTTCCGTTCAACAGCAAGACCAGTCAAGCAGCCCCTTAGGTGTCTTTGGAGGTAGTGCTATAGGGCTTGACCTGTGCTATTTTCTAGTTTCATAGTAATTTATGTCAAGTGGGTTATGATCTTAGGGGGTTATTTATTTAAAAGGAGTTGTTATCCAAGAATAAACACTGAGGGATGAATTACAGTCTAACCTGAGTTACTTTTCCAAATAGTGAATGTCCTTGAGCATGTGACCTTCATACATCTTGATCGGCTACTTAATTGAGGCCCTCCATTTAGCCACCCAGTTCTGCCCAGCCCTGCTGGCATGTCTTTACTTGGCTCAACAGCAGAATTTGCAAAGAGGCAGAAAAGCTTCCGTTTTATAAAACTGCATCCAGGCTCTGAGATCTGTGGGTCTGCCCAGGTGTTTTTGGATAACTGATTCCCTCTCCCCTTTGTGTTCCAGCTCGATGGACAGGACAGATAGAAGGGTGACAGCTGTCCCTCGTAGCAGAAGTGGTTTCATGGGAGAGTCACAGCCCATTCCTGATGAGACCTCGTGCCTGAAGAACAGCTTGGGCAGGTTTACACATTGTGGCTGAACTAGCACGTGTGCACATCTTCCCAGGTCGTGAGCGCTGTGCTGACAGGTAGGGTAGTGATCACACTTGGAGACAACCTGGTCGCAGGTACAAAGGAGCTGCCTTTTTGCTGTGGTGGTTTTAGCTCTTCACTCTGCTCAAGCTCCTAATGCCAAAAGATTCTGACCCTCTTGAACTCAGACTGACTGGAATCCCAGACCAGATCTGCTGTAGTGCGTCTAGGTCTCCATGTGAAGGGCAGGCTCAGCATCTGTCCGTTAGAAACACCCAGTCTTGGGCTGAGCTGCCCCAGTCACGTCCCAAAGTGTGGTCCTCGGTCCCAAACAATGCACTAGGGTCTTCTAGCATGTTGGTCTCCTTAGAAGGCTTATTTTTAATTAGAGAAAGCTCCTTCTCCATTTCTGGCATGAAATAAATTTGAAAAATTGGGCATCCCTTCTTTTTGTCTCAAAGGGAATGCACGTGCTAACAATGAATGTGGAAGGGGGACCTTGGGGTGCATGGGTGTCCCCTCTACTGGAATAATCCAAGGACTGAGGTGATCCGTCCCTGGATTCACCCTGGAGAGGACTCTCGTGCCCTCTCTTCCAGCTGAGAGGCCCCAGCACCTCTCACCTCCTGGTCACTCTCCCCCAGAAACTCATCTGTTCCAGACTATTCCAGCAGCTTTCCACGTCTCCTTGTCCCCATTCTCCCCACCAGGCCCTCTTTCAGTAACACCGCTGGACTGAGCCTCTAAGGCACGGAAGGCATTACTCACAAACCTTGGCTGGCTCCCGGTTGCCTGCTGGGCTCCCTGACCCGTGCTCAGGCCACGCCGCTGCCTGGGCTCCCCGACCCGTGCTCAGGCCACGCTGCTGCCTGGGCTCCCCGACCCGTGCTCAGGCCACGCCACTGCCTGGGCTCCCCGACCCGTGCTCAGGACACATGGCTGCCCAGGGGGAACCTGCTGTGAGCTTCTTGTTCCTGCACAGGTTCCTTCTGCTGGGTTTGCCCGAGGCCCTGCGTGGACAGCACCTCTAGGCACACCTTCCTGACTCCTGGCTGTGACCCCACGTGCACTCCCTCCTTTCTAGCATTGTCTCCTACTGGACCCCTAGGCTGGAGCTCACTTGGAATAGATTTAACTGAGATTTCAGAAGGGGGTCTGGTGGCCTCACTCCTCAAGGAGAACAAAAGACAAAACTGTTGAATTCTGAAAAGAATGAAATTAGTTCCTATTTCTTCTTAATGTGCCTTCGCTTGAGATTTTACACATACATTCACAAACACACTCATTCTTGCCCGAAACTCTTTATTGCAGGATGATGTCTTTGAGACACTGTGTGGTGCATCATATAAGTCTAGATTTATGGTTTTACAAAGGATATTTCCTTCATGTATTTATGGTTTAAGCTAGTGGGAGGGATCAAGATTCACTTGTCACAACCGGTGAGAACTCAGGTGCTGTGGACCCACAGCAGGTGGCTGAGCCAGGACCAAGAATGGGAGGAGCCCACTGGCCCTGTGCTCAGTGGGGAACCAGCAGAGCATACCTTGGAAGTGTGTTTCTGATGTTGGTATATAAAGTTCTAGCAGGTTCTTTTACCCTGTGAAATGCAGTGCTTGCCCCACACACTGGTCTGGGCTCACTGTGGAAGTGCTTTCGTCTGCGTGCACCCACGCTCAGCCCTTGGTCCCCCAAACACACGCTCATTTGTGTGTCCAGGCAGCAGCCTTTGCACATGTGAAAGAAACCACTGCGTTTGTGAAAGTGAAGGCTGAGTTATCAGAGCTGTAGCAGGACAAGACCCTCGCAGTCCTAGAGTTAAGAAATTGGACCAGAGGCAAACTGTGAACAGAACTTTGAGAGAAAAGAGAAGGTGGAGGGAGGGCTGTGGCTTCCCTGGTCACAGCCCCAAGGACGTCTCTGGAAGCAGCACCAGTTCTGAAGGGGGAGTGGAAGAGCGGCCATCCTCAATCAGGGTCCGAGTCGGGGTCTGAGGAGAGCTGCCCCTCCATGGTCTGGCACATGGCATCTTGCAGGGATGTCAGGTGACCCCGAGGACTCATCCCCATGGGCTGGATGACTCTGTGCCTGTGGGGGAATTGTGTGGTGGGGCTGGGTCCTGCTCATCCCCGACTGCCACCTGCTGCTCCTTTTGACAGGGAAGCCTGGGTAGGAACTTGTATCCCTCAGGCCTGAATCCTCACTACTACCTGGTGGCTCTGAGACCTTAGGCAGTTTCTTAGTTTCTCTGGGCCTCAGTGTACATCATCTGTAAGATGGACATGACACTGATTGCGATCTAACCCTTTCCTGGGGGTCTTCCTCCAGGACAGGCAATTTCAAGCATGAGTAATGCAACCTTGCCGGAACCCTGCACCCTCCTCTGACTCCAGCTCCCAGGGCTCACAAGACAGGACACATGTCCATCCTCCTTTCTACTGGCTGTGGGCCCCGCCTTGCCACACCACGCACCTTGAGAGCTTGTCAAACATGTTCACCAGCTTCATGGCCTCATGCTCCTTCTGTTCCTCCGTCATGCCCTCCATGGGGTTTGGTGGCTTTTCCTCCACCCTCCCGGTCACTGGGTTTATGCTGCTTCCCAGAGGAGGGGGGTGGGGTATCATTAGTGACTCTCCAGGACAGAAGGGGCTGCCAGGGGCTGGTGGGGCCCCACATCTTCCTGCTTGGGCCTGGACTGGCAAGAAACTCACTCTCCTGGGGGCAGGGAGAGGTGAGGCAATTGCAGGAAGAGACCTCCCTCCAGCATCAGCAGTTAACCAGCCCCTATCCCTGGACCGCCTGGTCCCTGGACTGCTCAGCCCCTTCAGCCTCTGTGTTCTCAACAAAACATCCGACGTCAGGACACATGTCATGTAGGAACAAGTGCCTGATTCCCAAAGGTCTTCTGCATTTGTCATCCTGTCCTGCCCACCCCATGGGTCCAGATGGTGTGGTAACAGGGATGGGGGCAGACTGAGGGAGCCTGAGGACATGGGGGCACACACCTGGCCTTGGCTTCCTTGTACTCATCTGTGTCCGTGTCCTCGTCCTCCGAGTACTGGCCCTCAGGCCGGCCCCCAGCCATGAGGCCCCTGGCAGCCAGGAGGCCGGCGGCGTTCCCATAGCCGGTGTACTTGATGAACCGGGGCACTGAGGGCCAGGGCAGAGATCAGCGTGCGAATGTGGCCAGAGAGGGGCAGGCTCGGGGCTGGGCCCCCTACTCACCGCTCTCCGAGCACAGAACAAACAGGAACTCGGCTGCCACCCTCTTCACGTCGGTGTCCAGGTGTGTCATGAGGCGAACAAGCTTGTTCCGTAGCAGTTCCCCGACCTCAGGCCGGGTCCTCACGTCCCGCAGTGGGGGCAGCACCTGGGGAGGCAGCATCCCTCAGCCTGGACTGGAGTGGCTAGGGTCTGTGAGCAGGGCTCGGCCCCAGTCCCCCAGCCCTGTACCTGGGCCTTCAGGAACTTCCTGGCGGGGCGGTGCATGCGGGCACACTCCGTCAGCACGCTGAGCACTGGGGCCACGCTTTCCTTCAGCCTGTGCGTCTGCAGGAGAGCCTCTGTCACCGGGGCCGTGCCCCATCTGACTGGAAGCCCAGGGGCTACATGAGCTCTAGGCTGTGCTGGCACGAGGCGCTTGGGAAGACGCCCTGCCGCAGGCAGTCAGCTGAGGGGCTGAGAACAGGCAGTGGGGGTCTGTGAGCTTCAAGAGGGATGGGGACGGAACCTAAGTCAGGAAGCCACTTGCGTGCTCTGTGACGGGGCAAATAACTGCTTTGCGTCCAGCTTCCTCATCTGTAACCAGGGTTGTCAGAAAACCCAGCCTTTTACAGCTCTTAGCACACCACTGGCACATAAAGTCTTCTTAGAAAACAGCAGCCAAAAACACAAGAACAAAATCCCTACTCTGTGGGCTTCATGGACCCAGAGAGGCGGGAGCTCCTGTCCCTCCCCAGCCTCCCCCCACTTACCCTCCCTGCAGCCCAACGCCAGCTGCAGCAGTGGCAGGGACAGATGGTCATGGCCTGTGCGTCCAGCGCCAGGTGTGTGACCTAGCTCACAGCACACTGGGGTAACATGGATCCCAAGGGGTCTGCTGAGTCTTGGTCTATTGCACTCTTTAGCCTGCATTACGTCTGCAAGCTCCCAGAGGGACTGGTCAGACCCCCGGATGGCCAACATCCCATGGTACAGTTGCAGGAATCAGGCAGCTCCTGGCTCAAGGTTCCTGTGGGTCCCCTCAGGGATGCCAAGAGATAGCTGATGCTCGTCACCAAGGGCTGCCTCTGCTCAGAAACACTAAAAGTCTAAGGTCATAAGCAGGCAGTAGGGCTTCTCAGGACCGCCAAGGAGGATCCACAAAAAAAACTAAAAAGCAGATGCTGAAAACTTGTTTCCTGGGAGTAACCAGCAGAAGTAAACCTTCAAGTGCGTGTGTGGGAGGGTCCATGTGCTTCTTAGGGAGGAGTCTGGCTTCCCACCTGGCTGGACCACAGAGCAGCTGGAGGAATCACCCAAATCACACTGCTGAGCTGATCTCCACTTACTAGCATGGATGGCACAAAAGCAGTGACTGCAGCTATTGGGAAAGCCAGAGTCACTAGAAAGCCCACACAGCAAGACCCACTGCCCACCTGGTGCAGACGCTTCTCCAAGAAGCTGAGGAGGACACAAATCACATCCATGTTCACTCCCAGGAACTCCAGGGAGCCTTCGTGCGGCTCCAGGGTCAGGAGGACGTCCAGACACTTGAGGGGCAAGTTCCCCAGCAGGTTCACTGTGTGGCTAGAGACAGATGTTGCGGGGGGGGGGGGGGGGGCTTGGTAAATCGAATCCCCCAGCACAGGTACAACCCTTGGTACCCCCTGCTGGGGCCACACATGATGTGAGCCAGTGTCCAGGAGCCTAAGGAGCAGCACTAGGGGCCAGAGTTGAGAAGAGGACTGATCTCAGGGGCACTCCTGCTCAGTGGCATGGGTCCCTGAGGAGGGGGCACTATTTTGCAGATGCCTCACCTGTGACCCTCTGTCTGGGCTGAAGCACCATAGATGACCTCTGGAAAACCAGGACCTGCCCCCAGGCACAGGTCACTGAGAACAGGAGTGAGTACCCACATTGCTCTGTAGAAACCACACCCTCCACTGCCACTACCTAAGGTCCAGCGACATGTTCCTGTTCCCAGACTCAGGGTTCTCCGGTCCTGGCCCCATAGTCTAAGTGATGGGGCTCTTTGGAAACACACTGGTGTCTAGCACCACGCAGACGGATTGAAGACTCTCTAAGGTGAAGCCTGATCCACAACCAGAGCTGGGAACCATTGTCTAGACACGTGAGCACACTTCCCTCCCAGCACAATAGGCCCCACCCTCACCCGTGGAACTCTTCTGTGCGGTCTCCAGCAGCAGTGACCATCACACAGTGCCGCAGGAGGGTTGCCAGGTGCCGGTAAAGGGCAGCATCTTCCTGACCAAAGAATAAGAAGTTCCTGTGAGAGAGAGCCCCACTCATCCTCCTACTGTGAGCTGAGGTTCCACTGTCTGCTCCACTGCAGGACGGGGTGCACTAGTCACACATCTCCCCTGCTACACACCTGGCTTCTTGGCCTCTCCTACACGACCCAAAAAGTACTCTCCTGATTAAGAACGTCAACGGACCTTGGAACAAAGTCACGCTCTGTGCTCTGCCCCATGCTCACAGCCACAGGACTGGGAATCTCTTACAGCCTCCCCATGCACCAGACAGCACTCCTGCCAGGCTGCAAAAGCCAAATGTGCTCTCCACCTCCCTCAGAAGCCTCTCCTGGGGCCCCTACCCAGGTGTCTCCCTGCTTCCTCCAACAGGCTGAGAGCTCCTCCTGTCCTCTCTCAGAAACTTGAAGGTACACAGCAGGGAGGCACAGCCAGGAAATGTCCAAGCTGTTAAGCCCCACCCTCGGGTTCAAATCAGCCCTCACCTCGTCCACCTCTCTCTTGATGGAGTCGAAAGTAATGTTGAAGAGCACTTTAAGGATCTCCATGGCCCGCTCAGTCTCCTGGGGAGGAAGGAGCTCAGGGGGGCTCTCTTCAGAGCTCATTCCCAGGGTCAGCTCCAGCGCATCAGTCAGCAAGCGCACTCCCTGCAGCTCCTGAAACAGCTGCTGGCGCACGTCGGTGCGAAGCGCAGTTAGCAAGAAGAGGAGACGCAAGTCAAAGAACTGGACGTCGTGCGGGAAGCTGCTCTCGCGGTAGAGCCCCACGCGCTCTGCGAGCCTCACCACCAGGCGGGCCTCCGCCGCCAGCACCTGTGCCACCGGGCTGCTGAGCACAAGATTGCACAGGCACTTGAGAGACTCGAGGACAACGTCCATGTCCAGGGGCTCGGGGACCGATCCCCCGGAGGCGGAGATGCCAGCACAGTAGGCGAGAGCCTGCAGGCTCTGGCGGCTGATGAACGGGTCCAGGCAGCTGCGGTCCCTGGACAGGATGCGGATGCTCTGCAGCCAGGTGACGCGACGGGACGGTGGCAAACCCTGCTCCAAGACCGAGGCCAGTAGCTCCGCCAGTCTCTGTGGGCGGGGAGGAGAGAGGCTCCACCAGGCCCCTTGACCCGGCCCTGCCCCCTTCCCTGCGGTCAGCACCCACCTTCCTGTCCTCCTGCTGGGCGTCATCAAACGTGAAGCTCTGGGAGTTCTGTAGGGAGACCCGGGGCTCAGGGGCCGCAGGTCCGCACGAGCAGGTCCCGGGCTCCGAGACAAGGCCCGAGGCTGCAGCGCCGCTCCGAACAGACGGCGGCCCGCACACTTGCCCCCTGCAGCGCGCCCGACTCCCCTAAGGCTCCTCGCAGGCTCGGCGCCGCTCCCCGCCGCTCCCTTCCGCCCTTGGCCCCGCCGCACTCACGCTCAGGTCCTCCGGTCGCGCCCACCCACCACACCGCCGCCTTGCACGCCCCACGGCCAGTGCTCCGCTCACCTCCCGGTTGTACGCGCGCAGAGCCTCCATAACCACGTCCTCCTCCCCCGTTTGGACGGCGTCCGCCACCGCCCGGGGCTCCATCGCGTCCCCGGGAGCTGGCGCCGGGAAGGCGGGAGCGACCTCACTCCGCGGCTCGGGGCCCGAGTTCGCCCGCCTCGCCCCGCCCCGGTTCGGCGCGCGGGGGTGGCTGGGACACGCCTGCGCGGCGCCGCGGGGGCGGGGCCTGGGCTGCGCGCGCCTTAAGGTGGAACAGCCCGCTGGAACCAGAAGGTTTTGCCGCCCAGGCTTCAAGATCCGACTCTGTGATCGTCCGACCTCAGATGCCGAGACGCCCTTGAGCCGAACAGTGACCCTCCGCTTCTCGCCCCTGCCCCCCCCCCCACCTCGGCTTTACGCGACATCCTGTTCCTTCTG
>NC_060283.1:0-17601 GCF_021613505.1 Equus quagga | reverse complement strand
GAAGGAACAGGATGTCGCGTAAAGCCGAGGTGGGACGGGCTTTGCAGCCCCGCACCACTTGGCTTGTTAAACGGGTGTTTGAGTGCCTGCTGCACGCGAGGCGCTGTGATGTTGGCGGACAGGACCCGCAGGCCCCTCCCTCCGTGGAGCGTCTGTCCCAGAGGCGAGGACGGACCCGGACAAAGGGACACACGGGACGATTTTAGGCAGGCACCGTGCTGTGAGCGAAAAAGGAGAGGCTGGCGGCTGCAGAGGGATCTGAGGACGTGCGGACGGGAGAGGGCCTGGAGGATCTGGGGAGGGCATCAGGCACAGGCGCGAATGTCCGTGGGGGCTGAGAGCAGGGTTTAGGGTTAGGAGGAAGGCAGAGCCCGGCCGTGCGCGGCGGCCTCCTCGCTGGAAACTCGGACCCACGGCCGGCCTGGAAGAGCAGAGATGATCGAAGTCGCCATTCCAGCGGGTCGTCGGGAGGACTGAGTGACACAGCAGATGCCCCACTGCGGTGGCGGCGACAGAAGCACGGTTCTCCTGCCCTGCCTAGCGCGCCGGGCCCTCGGGCAGCGCCTGGTGGAGGGGCAGCGCCCCGACCGCTGCCCCGGCCCTGCGCCCCCTGCGCTTCCTCTCCAGGGGCTTCCCTGGCGTCCCCTGCGCGCTCGCTCGTCGCGGGCACGAGCTCCGCTGGGGCCTCGGGGGCGGCTTTGCGTCGCGACCCCGCCCCGTCTCTCGGCCGGGAAAGGGCCCGTGAGCTCCTCCCAGTTAGGACCTGACACCGCCCTCGAGGGCGTGGCTGCGACAGCGTCTCTCGAAGCTGCAACTGGCGTTAAAAAACCTAACGCCCAAGCGGCCCGAGTCGGGCGGCGGAACAAACGTCAGGCCACTTCCGTGCCCACCGCGTCGCCTGGGCGCCCTGCGCCGGAGCCTCGGACGGAAGGGGCGGGCCTGAGGCGGAAGGGGCGACGCCGGAAGTTTCTTTCCCGCGGCTGCGCCACGTCCGAGGAAGTTGGAGCCAAGCCGGCACGATGGCGGACTGGGCGCGGGGTGAGCGCGGGAGAGCAGACCCGGGTCCTGCGGGCCCCGCCCAGCCGCGCCGTGGAGGGGTCGCGGGGCCCTGCGTCTGCTCCGCGAAGCTGCGGGGTCTGCGTGCCCGGAGCCCGTACCGCTCCGTCCGTGCCAGGTGGTTCTGCCCGGGCCTCGGCCGGCCGCCTGGGCCCGGAGGCCGCCCCTAGGAGGGAGGCTGTGTGTGGTGGGAGGGCCCAAGAAGGCCTCGTGGCGCCCGGGCCCTGGGCACCCCCTTTGCCCTTGGGAGCCCCGTCCTCGTCTGCCTGTCTCACCGGCCTGTCGTGACCGTTGAGGAATTAACGTGAAGTGGTTGGTAGGACGCTGACACCCCTTCCTGTGGGGTCTGTGCACATCAGTAGTTCTAGAGCTGCGCCCCCCCCCGTTAGATGGGTCCTATTGAGGCATCTGGCCGGGGGCACATTTGCACTCTGAACTTGGGGGAGGCGGTTCTCACCCACCTGCTGTGACAGCAGTTCCATACCACCTGGCACAGCCCTAGTCATGGGCCAGGTCTCGGCAAGCACGGTGACCCGGCTGTCGTACTAGGACCTGTGTGGGATGCAGAGGCAGCAGGCCTAGGCCCTGCCCTCGGGATCGACCTCAGCGTCCCCAGTTTTGGGTGTTGGGGAGCTGTGCTCGGTTGTTTCTTCCGTGGTTACTTGTCTCCTTTTGAGGACCGAATTCGCAGGTCATCCCTGCAGGCCACCACTCACAGTCTTTTCTTGATTTGTGCCAGAGTTTACTGTTTTTTTCTGAGAAAGGCCTCATGTACACTGGTGGTGACATCTGTGGAGAGATGGTACAGGTTCTGTGACAGAGTATCAGAAAATGCCAGTTGGGCTGAACTCTAGGGCTGTACATCTTGGGGGTGCCCATCCGTCCTGGCCTGGGCATGTACCCAGGGCATGTGCTCATGTGATGGGTGCCCACGCACACTTGTCTACGCAGGCGGTCTCGTGTGTGAAGTCCTTGTATCGGACCCTCGGTTGGGGCTGGACTTGTTCATCAGACCCAAGTGGGCTCAGTCCCCCCAGACGTCCAAGTCAGCCATATGGGACTGTAGTGAGAGCCTTGAGGCCACAAAGGGCTGTCATGCAGGGATGAAGGGCGGTGCCTGTGGGTGGATGCACTCCTCAGTCTCCCTCTCTCTGCAGCTCAGAGCCCTGGCGCTGTGGAGGAGATCCTAGACCGGGAGAACAAGCGGATGGCTGACAGCTTGGCCTCCAAGGTTACCAGACTCAAATCGGTCAGTGGGGGTCCTCCCGTTTCACCTCCACCTGGCACCCTGGAGCAGGGATCAGAGGGAGGGTCTAGGCCTGGAAGGGTTTCACGTAGTTCTCATCTTCCTTGTCCCATCCGTGGCAGCACTCACCTGTGTGAGGCCCAGGTGACACTTGAACCTCCTGACCTCTGCTGGCGGCACTGTGTTTGGCAGAGTAGTTGGCAGGGTCTGCTGGTCTTATAGGGGGTCAGGTACCATCCTGTGTGTCTTCCCTGGCCTGACTCTGACCCCTCTGTCCTGACCAGCTGGCCCTGGACATCGATCGGGATGCAGAGGACCAGAACCGGTACCTGGATGGCATGGTAAGGGTCTGTGGTATGTGTGAATATTTTCGTCACCTTTGCCCCACTTCGCCTGCTATACAGGCCCCCATGTCTCCTGCAGCATCTTCACGTGGGTCTTGGAGGCTGCACTCATGTGATGGTGCTGGGATTCCTCCCTCAGGACACGGATTTCACAAGCATGACGAGCCTGCTCACGGGGAGTGTGAAGCGCTTTTCCATGATGGCGCGGTCTGGGCGAGACAACCGGAAGCTCCTATGCGGTGTGGCTGTGGGACTGATCGTGGCCTTCTTCATCCTCTCCTACCTTCTGTCAAGGGCAAGGACGTGAGCCAGTGGGAGCTGCCTTCTGTGGGTGCACGGGGCAACCAGCGTCTTACCCTGCCTGATGTCTTGGGCTCCAGAGGACCTTCCTACAGAATACTCCTTTGAAATGATGATCGTGGCTTAGGAATCTTCTTCCTTGTGGCTGGGAGCCCATGGCTGCTTCTGACCCAGTGAGCTCATGTTGGTTGGTCCCAGGTGTGCAAGAGGCCCTTTCCTTTGGGGAAACCAAAGTTCAGCCCCCTCTGCCAGCCCAGGTGTTAGAGGTGCCAGCAGAGCCAGGACTGAGCAGAGCAGCTAGGGATCTTGGATGTGGCCACCTGTGGCCAGCAGCCCTTCCCCCGCCCCTCAGGACTGACGTCTCCAGGCTCCTCTGTCCCATGCTAGTTTGGGTAAGGCCATGTCTGGTATCTGAGGTGCCTGGAGCTGATACAGGAAGAGGGTGTGGTTGTGAACCTCAAATCAGCACTGTTTTCTCTGACCAGGTCTCAGACCAGAGGTGGCAGTGACTCCTGACCAGGGATCCTGAGCATGGGCAGACCAGTGGGAGTTGAGAGTCCTGTACTGGGTCTCTGTGCCTGCTCTCCAGTCCCATAGCTGAAGCCCGACCCTCGGGGAAGTTTAGGGGCTTGCGGATGAAGGAGTGGGCTGCAGTCTTGGCTGAAGGCGCTGGGCCCCGATCCTTCTGGATCTTGTGGCCATGTATCCAGGAGCAGACACTCGCATTTTCTCAGGATGCAAGGTCTTCCCAGCACCAAAGATGTATTTTCGGAGACAAGATGTCTAGAAATAGGCCCATTTGGCATTTCAGAGTCAGGAAGGGTGTGGGGGTCCTTCTGTGTTTCTAGACAGGAGGCTTCCCTGTAAGGATTCTCTTCATAGGACCCATAGGTCACTTCTTTAGGATCACTAGGCAATTTCCCTTCCCCTAAGTCCAGCGCTTCCTCCCATAGCAAATCTCCCCTTGCTATGAGGGAGCTCTGAGCAACTCCCTCCTCCCCAGCCTCTGCAGACTGCCCTCCTTGCCCACCTCTTCCTGGGCCTTCACTACCCGCTTTGTCAGCCCCATGCTCGCACCAACCGAACCACAAGTCCAGCTGGACCAGTGGCCTCTTCTCACCCCACAGTGAGATCCCAGCAGCTTTGTTTTCACATGAAAACACTTGTAAGAAATGAGTTATCGCCTCTGTTGTTCCTTGTCCTTGTTCTTATTTTCTGCCTTCCCAGTCACTCCCTTATTTCCCAATCATTATTGGCTCACTGTTCACGCACCCACGTGGTCACACCTTGTGTGGTCACACATATTGACCACGTGTCAGCCACAGCCTGGTACCTCTCAGCTCCTGACGCCCCTTTGCTTTGGTCTCCATCCCCGGGCACCTTGCCTCCTGGTGCCGCTGCTGCTCCTGTCCTCCTCCTTTCCCCTTCCTCTCCCACTTCCCTCCAGCAGCCCAGCCTCTCACCACAGCACTCTTCTCCGTGCCATCACACCTGGCTGGGCCCTTCAGCCTCCTGGAGGAGGAGGATCCCACCTTCTTGCTTCCAGGTGCTCTGTTCTGATCACCCCACTCCTTCAGGTGTTCTTTTCCAATTACCGCACCCCTCCTCCAGGTGTTCTGGTCGCCCCACTTCTCCAGGTGTTCTGTTATGATCACCCCACTTCTCCAGGTGTTCTGATCACCCCACCCCTCCAGGTGTTCTTTTCTGATCGCCCCACTCCTCTAGGCGCTCTGTTCTGAGGGCCCCACTCCAGTGTGCTCGA
Source organism: Equus quagga (assembly GCF_021613505.1). Taxonomy (NCBI): domain Eukaryota; kingdom Metazoa; phylum Chordata; class Mammalia; order Perissodactyla; family Equidae; genus Equus; species Equus quagga. The sequence continues at coordinate 12,893 of NC_060283.1, read as the reverse complement.
TTCTCACCCAGTGAGATCGATCTTCCTGCCTCCATGTCTCTGGGGCTTGACTGCTTCCCCCTCCCGACATTCCTTCACAGGTTCTCGTGGTCCTTCCTCACTCCCCAGCGTCACTGTCACCATGGCTTTGGATTAGCCTTCTGCTTATCTCATCACACCTGTCGTGGGGACCTGCCCACTGGTCACCAAGCTTGATAGCCACTGCCTGCACAGTGTCTGCATCCAGTGTTGCCACGGGCCTGCAGACACACTTGAACCCAAGCTCTGCATCCCCTGCCTTTCCTGGGCCTGAGGTCTAACCTCACCTCCTGAGAGCTTGGCTCAGCCACGGGAAGTCCGTCACACCCGAGGATGCCGTTGCTGTGCTGTGTCCGCTCGTCTTGCCAGTGCAGACTCGGAAGTTAGATTTTGTGTTTCAGGGTGACCTTGGAAAGTGCTTTTTGCTGCTCTCTTGAGACCTCCGTTTTCACCTCAGGTCTCTTGTCTCTGCCTCCCCACTTCCATCTCCTTGGCTTCCTGCAGCCCTGCCAGTTCTTGGGGTCTGGGGTTTAGTTCCTTTCAGGTTTGCTTTTTGTTTCTCATTCTCGTTGTTTTGGGATGAATTCCACGGAGGGGGCGTGGCAGCCCTGCTGCCACTGTGGCAGAGCAGGGTTTCCTGTGGGGTCTTTGCTTCCCTCTGCTCGGCCCTGTGCCCTCAGCACCTCATCTTGTGGATCACTAGGGTTTGCTGACATTGATCCCGATACTGGGACAACAAAGAAGGACCTGGGTCCCCAGTCTGTGCCAAGTGGGAACAGATTGCCCAGTCCTGTCCCATAATTCAAGAACAAGACATTTAACACTAAAGGTTGGAGTAAACAGCTTCATGACAAAGTACACTAGTCTTTGGTGTCCTTGTTTCCCTGCTGGCTTGAGAGAGTTTTGTCTGGAACTGACTATGGTCGACAGACTGGCTGTGGGCATTGACTGTCTAGACCCTCCTTCCTTCCCCGTCTCCGGTGCCCCGGGGTCCCTGCACCCCTCCTCATTTGTCCCCTTGGGAGGGTGGTCACATGCTTGCCCTTTCCTACTGGTCAACCTTTCTCTGCCCAAGTTTCAGTCACTCAGGTGGGGCTGATGATGGTGTTATCTCTTAAGGATGAAATGGATAAGCGTGAGGTGCTTAGAGCAGTGGCCTGGCAGGGTCACAGCTGAGTGAGGGTCAGCAGCTGTATTGTGCTTTGTACAGCCTCAGCCGACTGTCCCACAGGGGTGACGGACAGGGACAGCTGCCCTGAGGTCCATAGTGACCTCTCCCCAAGGTGGAGTGAAACCCAGAGGTCTGGCCTTGGACTCTGCAGCCTCTTGGAATGCCTCTCCAGGTACAGCTCAGACACCACCTTCTCTGCCCGCGTCCTCCCATGCTTCCTGTGTTACCTTTGATGTGTGACAGGTAACCTTAAAACTTAGCCACAGGGGCTGGCCCCATGGCGCAGCGGTTAAGTTCACACATTCTGCTTCTCGGCGGCCCGGGGTTCACCGGTTTGGATCCCGGGTGCGGACATGGCACCGCTTGGCAAAAGCCATGCTGTGGTAGGCGTCTCACGTGTAAAGTAGAGGAAGATGGGCATGGATGTTAGCTCAGGGCCAGTCTTCCTCAGCAAAAAGAGGATTGGCAGTAGTCAGCTCAGGGCTAATCTTCCTCAAAAAAAAGAAAAAACTTAGCCACATAACATTACAGTAACAATTTATGTCCCAAAGTTACTGTGCTCAGAGTTTGTGACAGGCAGAGCAGGGACTGATGTCTCTGCTCTAGGATATCAGCGCCCAGTTGTGAGGCGGGTGCTGCCGTTGCCCAAAGGCTCGCTCATGTCTGCAGTTCCTGCTGGTGTGAGCTGAGGGCCCAGCTGGACTGACTACCTGGCCGTTGCACGTGGCCTTGCTGTGTGTCGAGCTTCCTCACCATGCGGTGGCTGGTCCTGGAGGTGTGCAAAGGGGGCATACCCATGCAGAAGCTGTTTCCTTTGTATGTTAATGTGGCCTGGCCCCAGAAGTCACGCAGCATCACTGTTCAGGGCGGTCACAGGACTCAAGGGACACACAGCACATCTCTCCGATGGGGAGAGTCATGCAGGGAGGAGAGCACATGGGAGTGACGGATGCAGGTGTGATCATCTTCGGGGTGTACAACAAAACTTGGAGGGCAGGGCTCAAGGCAGAGGGAATCAGGAGAGCAGGCTGGGCAGGGCCTGACACTCTGGAGCCCTCCCCTCTCTGTATTCATACCCCAGGGCCTCAAAGCCAGGATGGGACCCGACGGGGCTGGCACTGCAGCCCATGGGGGCCCTGTTCTGGAAAAGCATGACCCTTCCCCCTAGGACAAACCCATTGCTAATGGATTCTGTGATTTATTAAGTATCTGGGCACATCAGGAAACAAGATTAGCAAAGGAGAAAGTTGCATAGAAAAAATAACTGGTTACAATTGTCCAACAAGCGTGCTCTGTCCTGCAGGGCCAAGCTGGCTGCAGCCCAGCTGGTGGAGGAGGCCCAAGCCTGTGGCCCAGGGAGTCTTGTGGGAATGTGATATACAGAGGCTCAGGAGGCAGGCTGGGGTGGGGTCCAAGGCTATTCCACGTCCACGACCAGGGGTGTCATGTAGTCAGAATGTTTGATGCCAAAGGTGACAATGGGGGCGCAGGGCTTGGTCACTGTCACCTGGGAAAGCAGAGGCTATGAGAGGAACTGGCAACCTTGCCCCCACCTGCAGGCTCTGCCCTCACTGGGGCTGGAGCTGGGGCTGCTGACGGTGACCTTGCTGTACCAGCACAAAGGCCACACTGCCAGTTTTGAACTCAGAGTCTGGCATGTGGTGAGCACTCAGCAGCATTAACTGTCCCTACTGTCTGGTGATGCAGAGACTGCCAGCTGGAGAAAAGGGTCAGGTACCAGAAAGGCACAGCATTCTGAGGGTGCATGGCTGCTGTGACCCATGCAGGCTCACAGGCCCATCCTCCACCATCCCCCTGGGCCATTCCCTCCTCCCAACCCCCCGGGCTGTGCCCTGTAACCCAACCCCCCAGTGCCATGACCCCAAAGTCAACCCCCCTGGGCTGTGCCCTCTGGTGGTGGCCATGTCACCCCCACTCCCCACTGCACCCCTCTGGGCTGTGCCCTTCGCAGACCTTCTCTGGGCTGTGGGCTCCTGGTCCTGGCTTGAGAGTCTTGTCCCCTGGGGGCACCACTCGGGCAGCCATGGTGTACTGTGGAGCCTTGAACTTAGTCACCTGCACATCGGTCTGCTGGTAGGCTGCAGGACCTGGGGTCTGGGAGGGAAAAGAGGCTCAGAGAGGCTCGGCCTGCCAGGGCATGTGACCCCAGAAGGCAGGGGGCCAGCGTCGGACAGTGGGGGTCAGTCACTGTGCGTTTGTGTGTTGGGCCCCTTCCATCTCCAGTCAGCAGTCACACCCAGTGCTGTGGGACCCCTTCCCCATGTGGGACATCACCACCCTCCTTCAGCCTTGCCATGGCAATAACGCCCAAGTATGCGCCAGCCCCAGGCTCCTCCCTTCTGTGAGTGTGCTTGAGACAGGCCCTTCCTGGCTGGGAGGCTGTCCTGGACTTGAGGCTTGTGTGCTGGGCTGGGCCAGTAAGGTCGTGATGCTGTGACGCCACCTTGCCAGTCTCCCAGGCTGCGCAAGCTCTGGGCCACACATCCCCCCAGGGCCTTTGCATCAGCTATTTCTGCAGGCAGCTAGGACCTTCCCCTCCAGTATCCCACAGCTGCTTCTCTTCATCTGCTTCCTGCGTGTCCCTCTCTAAGACTGCTCCTCGCCCTCCAAGCAGCGCTCCCTAAACCCCTTTCCTGCTCAGCCCTCCTCAGCACTGTCACTGTCTCCCTGCCAGGCCTTGGCCTCTGTGTCCTGTCCTTTGTCAGCCCCCCTCAGCACTGGAGGGGGCAGAGGTAGTGCCCAGGCACCCAGAGGATGAAGAGCTGAGGGGCTTTAGGAGGGTGGAGTTAGGCTGGTTGGGTCCTGCGTTCTGGGAGAGGGGGTCAGCTGAGCCATCTCTCCCGGGGATAAGCAGTGGTCGGCCCTGGCTCTGCCCTTGCCTTATGCAGGTCGTTGCTGAAGCTGCCCAGCTTGCTGCGGCCCTTGATGGAGAAGGAGGGCTGGGAGACCTTGCCGACAGTGTGGGGCCCCATCACCATGGGCAGCATGTAGGCGGCAGGGCCTGCAGGGTGCATGGGCACTGAGTCTCAGGCTGGACAGGGTCCCGTGTCCAGAACCTCCACCAGCTCCTTCCCTGGGACTTTCCAGCTCCAGGAGACTAGCCATTAGGTTGCTCACCCCCACCTGCCCCACTTGCCCCACCTGGGATCCCCGACCCAGTTGGCGGTGGGCTGTGGGGGCTGCTGCGGACCTGGAGTGCTGTCCACTCGGAAGGTCTTGGTCCGGGCAGAAATGGAGTGGCTGGGCGCTGAGTCAAACACATACTTGGTAGATTTCTCTGGGAAGTAGTCACCTAGGGGAGGAAAGGAGTGGAGAAGGTGCTGGGAGGGCAAGGACCATCCATGCAGGTGCCTGGCTCTGGGGCTCAAGGAGGACCCCCCAACATTGCAGGCATGGGGCCTCCAGGCCCCAACATGGATGGTGACTGAGATTGGTCAGGGCGTGTCCAGGATGGAAAGGCTGGCTGCGGGAATGCGGGAGACAGAGGCCACTTTTGAGGAGGGAGAGTGGGGTCTGATGTGGACCTGGTACAGGGACTCAGGCCAAGAAAAGCCCAGGATAGACCTGGGCTCAAGGGCCTCCGAGGCTGCTTTACATTCAGCAGCTCCCAGGCCTCATGGTATCTCCCTCAAGGAGAAAGCTGGGACAGGAGGACGAGGATGGGTGTGCTCCCTCACACCCTTGCCTCACCAGGACATGCAGTGGCTACTGGCTGGGCTGGGCTGGGCCAAGGTCACTCACCAGGGCCGGGGGTCAGTGTGGTCTTGGTGCGGTAGCGCCCCAGGATGGAGTAGGCAGGGCCAAGGTCCTTTCCAGTCCTCAGTATCTTGGGGTTCACACTGTAGCGAGGCCCAGGGGAGCAGTTCTCTGCCAGGAGCATGGGGGCCCCTCGGAAGCTGTAGGCTGGTGCACGAAGCTTGGTGGGTGTGTGCTTCACGAAGCCTGTGGGGAAGGGGCTTTGAATACCCTGGAGCCAGACCCCACCCTTCTCCCCACCCTATTGACTCCAGAACACTTGATGGGCTGGGAGTCAGGGATGAGCGGCAGACCCGACCAGGCCCACCTCAGACCCTCCCCAGGCCCCACCAGGCCCTCCCCAGTCCCACCTCAGACCTGGCTCCTGCCCCTCGCCCAGCTCCCTCCCGCACTCACTGGTGCTTACCCGTGGTAGGTGGAATCAAGTACTTGGGTCCAGGGCTGCTGTAGAGGGCCATGATGGGCCCCCGGGGGCGATGTGGCCTCCAGGTGCCCACCCATACCTCCTCTGCCATGGCTGGCTCTGTCCGTGGACGGGAGGGTGACCAGGTGCTGGAAAGCCCCAGCTGCCTCTCCCCGGTCCGTGCTTTTGCCCCCACTGACAGGCAGAATTGCAGGCCACAGCCTCCTCAGCAGGGTCTCAAGCTGGGGCCCAGGCTTAAGGGCAGTGGGAGCCTCTGCTTGGAATCGTGGTTCGCTATGCTTTCACCAACCCCCAAGACGAGTGTCGGACCCTCGTGAACAAGCCCAGAAGAGCTGCCTCTTCAGGTCCTCACTGGCCACCCCTCTCTGGCTCTAAGGAGGTCTGGGCAGGTTCCTCTACTCAGAGGACCCCAGGCATGACTGGGTAAGGAGCAGCAGGCAAAGGTGCGGAGCTTCTTGGCTGAGGCTGTGCCATGCGGGGAGGGCTTCTCTAGAGGGTCCCTTACCTTCTCGTCCAGGAGCAACGCTCAGAGCAACCTACAGACCAAGCCTCAGAGGCGGTCCTGTTGCATCATCCTTGGTGCCAGGGTGTTCCCGAAAAAGGAGCATGGAGAGGAAGACCTCTCCTCCCAGGGGCGTCGAGAATTGGGGAGGGGTCCCGGCCTCTGAGCTCTAGAATGTGGCTTTGTGGGATGGTGGGTTCTAGATCACTGTCTGTGATGGAAACAATGGCCTCGGCCTGAGGGCCTCCCAGCCCTTCCAGGCACAGCTCTGATCCTAGGAGTGCTCTGCTCCTCGTGATAGTGGGCAGGACAGAGGCGCAGAGGGCAGGAAAAGGGACAGTGAGACCATGGGCCCAGAGCTGGGGTGGCCAAGGAGCAAAGGTCATGAGGGGCAGAGCTGAACCTACTCTGCCCTGCCTCCAGTGGAGACTACTGAGCTGGGGAAACTGAGGCACAGGAAGGCTCTGGCTGTTGGGGATTGTGGGATCCAGAGTGAGGGTAGAGTCTGTGCTGGTTGGGGGTGGGCGGGAGTTGGCGTGGCACTCCTATGGGACCTTTCTCAGACCCTGCTGTCCCACTGGCATTCTTGTGAGCAAGTGTCCTTCTCGACTTTGTCAGGGCTCCTCATGGGGCTCTGGCTCGGGTCTGCATCTCTCCAGGCAGACTCTTTCCTTGGGTGACTTTGGGGAGAGAGATTGCTCTCAACCCCCTGGACCCGTGCCATGTGGATATTGTGTGTATTTATTGTCTCGGAATGACAGCCTTTAGATGCAGAGCACTGGTCACCCAGCTGTCCCCCTAGCCCTGGCCACATCTTCTTTCTGAGGCTCTTTGCCCCTTTCTGCTCTGAACCCCTGGTCCTGCCTCCCACCACTGCCTCTGCAGACCTTCTCACGTCCACATGCCTCCCTGCGTCTGCACATCTGCCTTTCTGTCTGTCTCGTTCTGTGTACCTGCCTGCATGTCCTGTGTAAGGTTACTCATAGGTGCATGCTCTGCGCACATGACCCTATGTATGCGTGTGCCTGTGGTTGTGTCCCTGACTGTGGGGAGAGACAGGAGCCAGAGCCTGAGCTGCAGGAGGCTTTATTGATTGGACAGTTTGGGAATAAATTTACATGTGATGAAGTGGTCATGGGGCAGCGTGGCCGTGGCTGCTTCTGTAGCTGGTCCTATGGCTGCCTGGAGCCTTGTCTGGGGTCTGCTAGGCGCCGTCCTCACTGCCCAGCACTTGCACCTGGAAGGCAGACACGTGTGGGCCAAGAAGGCTGGTGATCAGTAAGTAGAGAGTCACAGCTCCACCAGGCAAACAGGCCCCCCCAGCCTCTGGGGGGATGGTGGGCTCTGGCATATTGTGGCTGGTCCCCCTCTTGCCGCTGGGGAAGTGGTTTGTGTGCCCGTATGTTGCATTTGTGTGCACTTGTGTGCATGTGTGCTTTTGCATGTATGTGTGAGAAGGGGGAAGCCGAGGGCTGCTCTGTAGACAGTGAGGTCTCGGATGTCCATCTCTGCTGGCTGAGGCAGGCTGGGGTGTCTGTGGTGTGGTAGGCTGTGGGGGCCTGTGTTGGACAGGTGATCAGGGATGACAGCATTTGGTGGAGGGCCTGGGGAGCAGGGCTGTGGGTCCTGCTAGGGCTGCAGTCCTTTAGGGAATGGGGTGCCCCTGGCCACAGTACCAGCAGCTTGATCAGCTCCGCCTTGTGCTCAGGCTGAAGACCGTCTATGCAGGACTTGAGCTCCGTCAGTGCTGCCTTGGCATCTGCATTGACATCATACTTTCCAAGGGGCCCCTCGTAGAGCTCCTCTGGGGACCCCACCAGCAGTGTTTGCAGGAAGTCCATGAAAAATTCATTGTTGTCCTCTCCTGTGGCCAGCTCTGTAGCGTGGGGGTGAGATGACACCAGGACAAAAGGCTCCATTTCAATCCCAGCCCCAGACCTCCCAGTGCGCCACCCTCAGCGGCCCCAGCCCTTCCCTGTGAACCCACACACTGGCCCCAGCCCTTCCCTATCAGCCCACACCCCCCTCCCCAAGCGACCCCCACGATTCCCTCATCTCACTAGAGCCAGGCGTCCCCCACGATTCCTTCATCTCGCCAGAGCCAGGCGTCCCCCACGATTCCCTCATCTCGCCCGAGCCAGGCGTCGCCCCCATTTCCTCATCTCGCCCGCCCCAGGCATCCCCCCGCATTCCCTCATCTCGCCCGCCCCAGGCATCCCCCAACGATTACCCTGCCTCACCCGCCCCAGATCTTCCTCCACAACATCCCCAAGTCCAGCTGCTGCAAACCCCTCCTGCCGCCCCCACCTCAGCTGCCTCTCTCCACTCTGGGTCCCCTGGCATCAATGGGGAAGGAAAGTCCCCCTCTGATGTGGCAGGAATTTCCCTTCCCTCGAGGTTGCCTGGCCTGGGGTTTGGAGGGTTGGGGTGAGGCTGTTCTAGTCTGGGTTGGTGATGCTGGGCTTGATGGTGCCACTGCGGCAGAAGGCTGGAGCTGGGCTGGGGTTGGGTCATTTGGGCTTGGTCTCGTGCTGAGGTGGGGCTGTGAGGGATCTGGGGTCGGCAGGGGTGCCAGGGCTGTTGGCCCCAGCCCGGTTCTGTACTGGAGGCAGGTGGGCACCTGGGAAGGTGGGCACGATTCACTGTGAGGGGCACAGTGTCTGGACTCCTAGCTCCCCGTTTCCCACCCATCCCCCATGTGGAGAGTGTGCTGGACACCGTCAGACTCACTGCAGGTGCAGAGCAAGGTGAGGGCCACCAGCAGGACGGTGCTGCTCCCCTTCATGGCCGACAGCGGTGCTTCCTCTGGAGCCACCTCGGCAGCCGTGGCTTTATTCCTCACAGGTGGCACCTGGCCCAGGGGCGGGCCGGACCTGCCCATCATGACCTGGCCAGTGAGAACACAGGTGGGGAGCCCAGGGTGTATCCTTATCCTTGGCCCCCTGGGGGTGCTAAGCAGCAACGGACTTGGGGTGCTTTGTGAGGGGTGGTGGGCAGATGGTTTTAGGGGGAGTGGACATAGGTGAGGGGGCCATGTCACTGAGAAGCTGGTCACTGAGGAAGGACGGTGGAGCTGGTGTCCTCTCACCATACCTGGCCTGAGGCTGAGAGTGACAGGCTCTGGGGTCGGGCCCAGGCCTTTCTTTTGGAGTGAGAATCCCCACTCTGCTCTGCTTGCCTTGTGGGTCAGCCTGGAGGGCTCCATGGGGGCAGAGGGGTAGGGACTTCCTGGGCCTGTGGATCTGGGTGGTGTGAGATGGGCCCAGGGTGACAGAAGGCCTGAAGTGGGCAGTCGCTCCCGGAGGATGAAAGGCAGGCCTGAGGGAGAGGAGGGGTGAGGGGCTGGACCAGCCCTGACTGTGGGGCATGAGGTGGGCTGTGGTTGGATACACAGCTCTTCTCTGTGGCCAGGCCGGGCCAGGGAGACCAGGATCTGGGGAGACAGTCCTATGTTATAATGGAGCAAGGAAGTGGGATACCTGGGCCCCCAGCCAGCCTGCCCCCAGAGCAGCCCTTCCCAGGTCCTGGAGTCCCCTCCCTTCCCACTGTGGGGCCTGGCCCTCTCCTCCTGTCCCCTGCTGCCACCTGGTGGCTGATGGCCTCCTGTGTACCCGGCCTGCTCATCTGCTCTGCAGGGTCCTCTAGGACCTAGGGGTTCAGCCCCTACCTAGCCTTGGGGGGACTCCTCATTCAGCACCGACTTGCACTTCCCTCAAACCACCAGATCACCCTTGTCTGGGTTGGTTACCACCGTGTCCCTTGTCACCCTGCCCCTCACTTGCCTCCCCTCGCCCCTGAGTCTGTCACAGACCCCCTTGTCCTATGCCCTCCTGAACACACAGAGCTTCTCACCCACTCCAGCACCTGTTTTTTTTTTTAAAGATTTTATTTTTTCCTTTTTCTCCCCAAAGCCCCCCAGTACACAGTTGTATATTCTTTGTTGTGGGTCGTTCTAGTTGTGGCATGTGGGACACTACCTCAGCGTGGTTTGATGAGCAATGCTATGTCTGTGCCCAGGATTCGAACCAACGAAACACTGGGCCGCCTGCAGCGGAGCTCGCGAACTTAACCACTCGGCCACGGGGCCAGCCCCTCCAGCACCTGTTTGTAACGAGTATTCTGGAATCCCCTTTGCTAACGTGAAATGAAATCCATAGATAATATAAGCTACTAATACACAGAATTCCAAGAACATAGGAGAAATAACAAGTAATGAGGTCATCTGTAGCAAAACAATGTGGCCGCCTGAGCGAGACACGCCCGGGGCAAATTGGAGTCCCCAGGGTTCTGTCTCACTGGGGCGGCTGTCCCACCGCCTGCGCCTTTGCTCGGATGGGCCCACTGCCTGCTCTCACTCGGTGGTTCTCTGGTGCTTGTTGCAGCACCTGGGCCCATGCTTAAAAGTGATGACCCCTCGGCTTTACCATGGCCCAGACCTGTGGAAGCAGGGTCCCTGTGGTGGGGCCTGGACATCTGTCATTCTGAATCCCACCAGATGGTTCTGGTGGACGGGGCTGGCTCTGATGGACTGTCTGCCAGCATTTACTCCCTTCCTCTCCACGCCCTCCCACCCCTGCAGCATTCAGGTTGTAGTTTTTCCTTAAACCCCTGGAAGCATGTGCCACTAGATGTGGCTCCTGCAGCCCTTCCCAGGCACAGCTACAGAATCTCCAACATCTCTCACAATTGCTGAGGATTGGAGCATCTAGATTCTGCCTTGCTCTGCTCACTACTCCAGTTGCCATTCTTGGTGACTTCGCTGTGTGCGTAGCTACTCCATCTAACCCTCATTCCCCTGGCCTCCACACACTTCAGTCAGCCACTGTTGGGGCTATTTGCTAGTCTCAACAATGCCAATAACTGTGCTCCCTTCTAACTTTCCACTTCAGGTGCCCCTTCTTCTGACCATCTCCTCTGTCCTTCAGCTCGCTGCCTCTGGTGCCCAGCAGTTACCCTGACAGGTCATCCCAGTCTGCACAGACTTCCCATCCCCCTGGGCTGGGTTTGCTGTATCATTGTTACGACCACTCCCTTGTTCACTCCCTCTGCCGTCTCCCCACACTGGACAACCCTCCTCTTCCTCTCCCCCACCTGCCAGCTCAGCAGGGTGTGCCCACTTCAATCAGGACCTCAGGGGCTGGTCCTTACTGACTTCCAGATTCCCAGAGTGGTGTCCTCACATCCTTCGAGGTGGCTGCTTGTCACACTGTCTGTCCTGTCACCTTGCCCCTGCCTTGGCTCTTGTTTTGCTGAGAAAGTGAAGTCTTCAGAAGTAACCTGCCACCTGCCTGCATTTCCTGACATGTAAGGCATGTTTTGCACATTGTGGGAGAGGACCCTCCTCTGCTCACCAGCTGAGCCCTCCGTCCCTGCTCCCCAGGTGGAGTCTTCACCTCTGGCTGCGATATCAGGTTTCTGTCTCCAGGCATCATTCTTATCAGCAGAGACTCTTCTACAACATCATCTGTCCTTAAGCAAAAACAGAACCAAAGCCTTTCCCTTCCTATTGGGCCCGGACGCCCCTGCGCCACAGAGGACTGACTCCACTCGCCTGGCTTCGGACCCAGCAGGCTCCCGGACTCTGTTCTCAGGTTGGGTTTAGCTAACAGAGAAAGGTAAATAGATTCTGCATCTATTTACTTTCTATGCTTGTATCTTCTTTTGATAAAAAATTACAACAAAAACGTTCTATTAAAAAGAACTCCATTCTATTGATTCATAAGGTGTATGGTTATAATTTTCGTAGAAGTGCAAATATCAAGATCATGTTTGTTAAGTTATGAAATTCATCATCATGGGGTGGGGGTAGGTTAGGATTAGAGTCTACAGATTTGTGAGGCTCTCTTTTTTTGTTCCTATTATTTGTCTGTCTTGTTTTAATGTTCTTTTTTATTCTGTGCTTCATTTGAAAAGTTTTGATTACTGTATTTTTTTAAGATTACTAATGTCTTTCTCCTGAAATGACTAATCTTTTATCAATCAGTTTGAGTGCATTTAGAATTTCAGATACAGTGTTGTTCTTCTCTATGTGTTCTGTTTGGATCGTTTGAAAATCTATGCCATTTACCTTCATGAAATTGTTGTTTTCCTTTACACCTTTGAGTATACTAATAACATTTGTAATAACACATTTAAACCCCCTGTCTACCAGCTCTCTGTCATTTCTGTATCTTCTCTTTTTATAGAATCTCCCTTAGCTATGGACCATACTTGGACTTGTTTCCTGCAGGTCTGGTAATTACATTGTTGATCAGGGTCAGGGTCACAGTCAAGATTAGCGTTCGAGTTAGGGTTCAGGTTCGGGTTCGGATTTGGGTTCAGGTTAGGGTTTGAGTCAGTGTCAGGGTTTAGGATTGAGGCTCAGGGTCAGGGTCACAGGTTAGGGTTAGGGTGAGGGTTAGGGTTAGGGTGAGGGTTAGGGTTAGAGGGTTGGGGTTAGGGGTTAGTGGTTAGGGTTTAGGGTTCGGGTTCGGGGTTCGGGGTTCAGGCTCGGGCTCGGGCTCGGGTTCAGGGTTTGGGTTCGGGTTCGGGTCCGGTCCGGGTCGGGTTAGGGTTAGGGTTAGGGTTAGGGTTTAGGGTTTGGGTTCGGCTTCGGGCTCGGGCTCGGGCTCGGGTTTAGGGTTCGCGTTCGGGTTCGAGTTTGGGTTTAGAGTTTGGGTTCGGGTTCGGGTTTGGGTCAGGGTCAGGGTCCGGGGCCGGGTCCGCGTCGGGTTAGGGTTAGGGTTAGGGTTAGGGTCAGGGGTTAGGGTAGGGTTAGGGGTTAGGTTTAGGGCTTAGGGCCAGGGCAAGTATTAGGGTTGGGGTAATGTTAGGATTAGGCTCAGGGCCAGGGCCATGGTTAGGGGTTATGATTAGGGTCAGGATGAAGGTGAGGGTGTGGGTTAGGGTCAGGGTGAAGGATTAGGGATTGGGGTAGGGTCAGGTACGTGGCAGAAGCTGGGACATAGTCCTTACAATACAGCAGAGAACTCATACAGGGGAGAAACCCTATGCATGTGACA
>NC_060282.1:83420229-83458741 GCF_021613505.1 Equus quagga | reverse complement strand
CCCCAGCAGTTTATTTGGATATTTATCACTTTTTGTTGTTGTGCGTATCCAAGAGGCCTCCTACAATTTCCTTTAGTTTGGCAAATTCCAAAACTCAGTTTGCTTTTCATGATCCTGACACCAACAGCCAGTAATCCCAGGAAGCATGACAGGACCTCTACTGACTTGTATTATTATGAAAAGAGTGTCACTTACACAGAGATAATGTAAGAGCAGACTTTGGTCAGGTCTGCTATCAGCTAATACTTGATAGAATTTGAAGTACTAATATTTTGACATTAAAAGACAGTTGTTAAAAAAGGCAACTGATTCTAAACTTGATAAACTACGTGTTACCGCAGGTTTTGGAGTATTTTTGTAAAATGTCTTGCACTAGCAATGTGTTAAATGTAAATACTTTGTACTCAAATTCTCCTGACTTTTCCTTTAGCTATGTGCTCTGATATTACAGTAGGTGACTGACGAACTAATGGTGTTTTTCTTATTGTAATTGTATGTGTTCCTAATTATTTTTCTTTTTTTCTCTTGAGGAAGATTGGCCCTGAACTAACATCTGTGTCAATCCTCCTCTACTTTTTTGTATGTGGGGCATGCATGCAGCATGGCTGGTGAGTGCAGTCGGAATTTGAACCCGCGAACCTGGGCTGCTGAAGTGGAGGGCACAGAACTTTTACCACACAACCACGGGGATGGCCCTGTGCTCCTAATTTTTCTGAGTGGTTTGGCTTTTTGACTCTGTGGGATCTTGTAAATACTCGTTAGAATTCTTTCGTCTTTTTATTGGTATCCTCAGAGTGGATGAGACACTAGTGCAGGCGTGGCACGCAGCAAGGTCTCAATACGTGTTAGCTGCCTCCTCCACCACCTCACCTTCTCCCTCTTCCGGCCACAAAAAAGCTCTTTTTTGGTAGCTGAGAGTATACTGAACTGCTTATATCTTTGTTAATGTTCTTAAATAAGAGAATCTTTTTTTTGCCTCAACTTTTATTCTCGATAATGTCATTCTTTAATATCCTTAGTTACTGTTGCCTTTTCTATTAATTAAACTATAGCAGTCATTTCTGATCATACTGATATTCTTTTCTAATCTTTCTTGAAAGATAACTTTTCATTCTCTACTATTTTCTTATCTGCTTTATTTCCACTTTATTTCACAGAGTCAGTATTTATACACAGCACAGAATGTTCTATAAAGATTCCATGACTGACATTTTGTTAAAATAAGTCTAGAAATTGGGAGTTTTACACATTGTTTGTGGATTGAAGCTGGCCACCAGACGCATTTGGCTAAATTGCTACAGTGTGATAAAAATGTTGAATTTGAATGTCCTTAGAGGGGACCCATACTCCCCAGTTCTGCCACAGACCTGCCAGTCCCTGTCATTTTAACCGCAGAAACTCGTTTATTTATCTGACTCCTGGAGGCATTTCAGATTTGACCCTCGCTTGGGAACTGAGGATGAACTGGCCGTCTGACGCTCACGTCCTGGTTAGCACTGTCCTCTAGAATTAAAATCTAAAGTTGAATTCGGCTTTAGCAACAGCTATGAAGACTAGTTATACATCTTCTGTATGTCTCAGGTTCCATATTTATAAGAAATAAGAAAATGATAAGGATTAATAAGCAAAATATTTAAAAATAAATAAAACGTGTTTCCATATTTATAAGAAATAGAAGCAACGAAAACTCTTACCTACTGAGTTGTAAGGATTCAATTAAATGGAGTATGGTATATATTATATGTTAAATAGTGGAAATTATTACTATTGTTGCCCTAATTTTTATTTGAAAGTAAACTTTCAAATGCTCATGGTTGGGATGGAAAGCTAATGAAGGACCTTTGTAAAAATAAACATTTGTAGCATAACATATATGATCGTTACAGTTATTAACATCAGTAAGTAACAATAGCAGTATATTTTTGAGTTACTTCCATTTTCAGAAATCCCCTTTCCAAGATATGATTCTGGGAATGACTGCTCAGCGGGGAATGTGCTGTATGGTTTCTGGCCACATGGTCGAATTCCTGGAGGCATCATCTGTTACTGGTGATGAGTTCCCAGGACCCAGGCATATGGGATTCCCCTCAACATTTAAAAGGACTAAAAGAAGGTAATTTTTTCACAGTTGAACAGTGTAAGCAATCACTGTATCATTACTACATGCCATGGTTGACGTACTCCTTGGCCCGCATTTCTGTGTAAGTTTGACGTCCCAGTGACCAGACCTCTGTGCCCCTTTAGTGGCACAGATGGGGAGGCAAACAGCGGGATCAGAGAGCAAACTGCCATAACACGTCAGAATTTAGTGTCTTCAGAAGAGCAAATAAACACACACACAGGCAGCAACCAGTCTGCTTCTTTTTAGGTAAAATATCTTTGCCTTTTAATAATGAATAAATTTTCATTTACAGGTAAATTTCAATTATGTTTAATAATAATATAAAAATGGGAAACCCAGGACACCAATGAATCTTGTAAGCACAAATACTCCCATTGGGGCCATAATATGTAACACAGTAAATTTTTCCCATTAAGTTGCACTGAGTACTTCAACAATCCTTCAAAAAATGTTCCTCTGAGTATGGAGGATGAGTGGATGGACAATAAGAACTTTCCAACCCCCCATTCTTTTGGGAAGGAAGCTGAAGGATAGTAAGGTATAAAATGAAATGTATTTTGTAATCAGAAAACTTAGTTTTGGGGGGATAGTTCCAATACATACTCTACGAATCTTCATTTCACTACTCTCCTTATGGGCACAGCACCAGTAGCTGTGCAGACGCAGAAGCTGAGGATTGGGAAAATTAAGTAAATTTGCCAAGTTCACGTAGCTAATTAGTGCCTGAGTCAGGATTTCAAACCCTTGCTTGTCTGGCTTCAGAGCCTGCAGTCTGTCCATCGTGATACACTGCCTCGTTACGAAGTGCTTCTTAAGTACAAGTTGTTATTGTTGGGTCTGCCTCCAACCCTCTGGGACCAGAATCAGGAGGGTGACACCCAGGAAATGACAGAAAACTCTCTCCAGGGTGGCCTCTGGGAGCAGCTCACAAGACAGGGCCCTGTGACCCAGTCAGAGGAGCAGCACCAGGTAATTACTCAGTCTGACAAGTGGCTGCGCGTGAGAAGGAGACCAGCTGAAAACTGGGAAGCCAGAAAAGCAGGGACACCAGTGATGCCAGCGCAGATTTGGCTGAAGTGGGAAGATAGTTGGGAAAGGAAGAGAAGGAGGAGGCAGCGTGGAATAGGCTGAGAAGTTCTGATTCCCGTTGCCTTTTCACAGGCCCTTAGAACATTCCTGCTGGAGCACAGTGCGGTGCTAAGGGCAGCCCTGGAATAATTTAACCTGGGCAGGGGTGGGGCGGGGAGGAAGCAAGCACCATGCTGGAGTGAGACAAGCTGACAGGCGGTGAGCTGGATTCTCAGTTTTATTTGCAGAATAGCACACTCAGTTCCTCACTATGTATGGATGTTGCCAAGGAGTAGACAGAGGGGATGACCAAGGAGACTGGTCACCTGTCTCCGTCTTCCTAGAACCTGACTGGGGAGAAAGCTGCCTCACAGCTTCCCACTCCCAACCTGTGCCCTTGAATGAGCCTTTCAATACACACATGGGGAAGAGCCAGATTTTGCAGTTGCAGTACCCAGAATGTCATAACAATACGAACATATAACTTCCCGAAGGAGATCAGGCTTTATGGGCTTGAAGCTTGCAGACACTTTTTGCATCCCTTTTTTGGTGACATTTTCTCATCTGTACTTCGTTAGCTTTATGGAACCAGCCATTGGTGTGAAACAGAGCTGTCAAACATAATACAAAATTCTATAAAACTCAGAAAATTGAAACTCTTATTCACTACACAGGACCCAATTTCAGGCACATTACATGCTCTGTCATATCGAGTAAGACTGTGCCAAGCTCTGTCACTGCTACGGCTCAGCGCCTCACACAGCATTCCATTGCTACAATACTTTTTTTCGTACTTTATCCAGTGGCTTTGGTTCTGAATGGTGATGAGAATGACAGCACTCAGTAATGCTAAAAGCATTCAGGGAATTTAATCTCAATTCCAAATGCACAGGTTCGACTTCTGCACAGACACTTAGCTTATGAAAAGGCTGGGGAAAAGGTTTTGAAAGATTCTAGTCATACAATAGTGGGGGCACAAAGAAGCTTAGATACAGATGGGAGAATTATTTTTAAAAGCTTCATACAAAGATATGAGATCAGGGGCCGGCTCTGTGGTGGAGTGGTTAAGTTCGTGCGCTCCGCTGCAGCGGCCCAGGGTTCCTGGGGGCGGACATGGCACCGCTCGTCAGGCCACGTTGAAGCGGCGTCCCACACCCCACAACCAGAAGAACATGCGACTAAGATATACAACTGTGTACCGGGGTGGGGTATGGGAAGATAAAGCAAAAAAAAAAAAAAAAAAAAAAAGGTTGGCAACAGTTGTTAGCCCAGGTGCCAATCTTTAAAAAAAAAAAAGATGTGAGAGCAGGCAGTGAGTTTAAGGGTATTTTCTTTAACAACTGCCAACTTTTCAGTAAACACAAAATATACAGCCATTTGCCTGAGAAAAGAATCACAAAATCTGATAAAACTTTTGTTTCTAATTGTTGAATGATAAATGTGTTTATCGATGCCTGCTATGTGCCAAGAACTTAAATCTTAAAGTTCACTGGAGTCTTGTGGTCTCACAAAGCTAGAAATAATGTTTGAGAACCTCTTTTCAGCTGAGGGTATTATGGCCATTATGCCTCTAACGTCCGACCTCTTCCTAGAAAGTCTCATTTAAGTGGGTATTTTCACAAAGTTCATCCTCCTTCCAGTACTAGTTCTGAGGTAGGGCCAGCCATAGTAATTTGATATGGAGTATCTCCACCTTCCAGGATACCAACCTGGGGGTGTGCATGGGACATACTCGTACTAAAAAATTACATAGTGTTTACCTGAAATTGAAATTCTGTGCTGTGCTGTGTTTTTATTTGCCAAATCTGACAACCCCACCTAGGGGTCCTGTACCTGTGCATTCCATATTTTCTTTATGAATAAAGATGAAATTATTAAACTCACAGCCATGCATGCATACACACCTGTACTCTCACTGGTTAATCTTTCAGGAAATTAAGCTCCAGGACAGTGTTTGGAGTTAGTACTCACTCAGCAATGTGTCCTGCATTTCTGAGTTGAAGAACCTTCTATCAAAGGTTCTCTCACCTTCTGGAAAAAGAATTTTCTCCTCCATGTAGATACCAGTGTCCTTTCATTTGCCAATTTTATCCAATTCTATATTATTTACTCTTTACTGACACAGGAACCACACCTCCACTCCATTAGCCAGGAGTTTACTGATGGGTGTGAAGGAGTCAGAACGCTGCTTGCTTCAACGTAAGGTCAGGATGCTTAGATAGACTTGATGAAGCCTCAAGCCTAAAATATCTTCATAATTACAAGGTAAGAATAATAATAATAGTTAAAATGTACTGAATGCTCTGTTTCACATGGACTGTCTAATTTAATCTGGAGATGGGCGTTATTGTTTTTGTTCTCATTTTACAGAAAATGAAGCTATTTAGAGAGATCAAGTATTTGTTCAAGTTCCGTACGTCCGAGTGGGGGTTCAGTCTCAGCCACACCAACTCCAACAGCCCGTGCTCTTAAACACACATCGTTCTACATCAACAGTTCTGCACGTTGACCTCAGGGCACACTTTCCCCTTCAATTTTCCGTAGTGTTTGACTCCGAATAGACTTCTAAGTATAAGCAATAACACAAAGATGCATCTTTAATATTCTAATGAGCTTAGAACTCATGTTATTCCTCCAGAGGAATCACCTTTCCTCAGAACTCTGCTCAGTACCATTTCAGATTTTGAAAACACTCTGGTCCATTAGTTGAATCAATGAGGTAACAATGGGGAGCAGGAAAATCCTGAGGATATTAACAGACGGCACACAGCTTCCTCAGGGTGAGTTCTTCAGGGTTTAGCAGTGGGGTAGCTTCGCTGTCTTAAGCTAAGCATATAGTTCTGAAATTAACTTTCACTAAACATATGAAAAAATTATAAAAACACAAAAAACGTTTTGTTTCATCCATGAATTAGCTTGCACCGCATAAGTAAAAAGAAGAAAATATCTTTGGAAGCTCCTAGATGATGGTATTTTATAAGTTATGAGAAATTTCAAGATTAGCAAGTGGTAGAACAATCAGTCCACTTTCATTCCCTCAAAACCCAGGTGACCTTGATTCACTGGCAGCTGTTGGGATGATGGTGAGGTTTGCCAAAAGAGAGTTATTTGAACAATGGTGTGAAACACTCCTGAGAGGCCGTGCGTGTTCGTTCGGTCGTCGTGCTCTCACTGCTCACCTGCCCGGTGCCAGGTTCTACAGTAGAGTCTGGGTTTACAAGGAGTGGTTTAAGAAGGTCACAGTTTTGGGATTGGGGTCACAGAAGTGGATGGGAAAGCAAATGGAAACAAAGAATTCCTTTGTTGTGGAGAGTGCTGTAACAGGCATGTGGACACAACAGGGTTGAGAAGAGCAGCTCTCCTGGGGAAGGTGCCAAAAAGGCGTCCTGGAGGGAGTGACGCCAGCCTGGATCTCAGAGGATCAGGGAGGTCCTGACTTGAATCTGGGTTCACTGGAAACTCTCCATACTCCTTTGGCTTCAGAGTTTTCTGACTCTCTCTCAAGCTGCTGTTGTCAATCTTCTCTGATGTGTCTTGGTTCAAAATACGAAATTACTCATCAGAAAATAATTGTCCATAAATTAATTGCATTTGTTCACATATACATTTATATTTATCTTCAATTAACTTTGATCACGTGAGAGTGAAATACATTCATCTCTCATTGAGAACTGCTCACACAATTGCTTGGTACAGTAACGCTCAACAGTATTGAGCTGATTAAAAAATGACAAATATTGTGACCAGCTGCCCTTTTGATGTCAAAGCTTCTAGAGGATTGATTTCTGTGCTGACCCAGTAGCTGGTTCCAGGGCTGGCTCTTCTCAGGCTATGCACAGACAGGTGCTTTCTCTTTCAGCGTGAGGATAACTTTTTTTTTTAAGATTGGCACCTGAGCTAACAACTGTTGCCAATCTTCTGTTTTTTCTTTCTTCTTTTTCTTCCCACATCCCCCCAGTACATAGTTGCATATTTTAGTTGTGGGTCCTTCTAGTTGTGGCACATGGGATGCCGCCTCAATGTAGCCTGATGAGAAGTGCCATGTCCGTGCCCAGGATCCAAACCAGAGAAACCCTGGGCCGCCATAGCGGAGCGCATGAACTTAACAACTCAGCCACGGGGCCGGCCTCAGGATAACTTCTTAAAGCTTTGCTCTTAGCTTGAGAAAGAAAGGAATTCATGTTTCAAGAGGATATCTGTACCTAGCTTTGATTTATAAATTGGGTAAATTAATTCAGGATACAATACATCAGACAAAGTTTGTGACGTTTCAAAGATACATCAGTGGCCCAGTGAATCAGGCCAGGCTCCCGGTAAGAGGATCATGCATATGGTTGCAATATTATCTCAACTGTCTCTCACCCACCCATATCTCAGTATTTTTTTGTCTCTGGTGTTTCAAACGTGACTTCTAACTTCCTATCAACTCGCTGTCTCTAATTTACTGGCCCGATGGATAGTCTGCACTTTCTTTTTTCCCTCCGGTCCCTATCTGCCTACGATCTGTCTTCTCCTTTCCGGTGTGGCACTTATTTCAGTCTCTCACGTGCTCATGGCCACATTTGCTCACAGCAGCCCTCTCTCTTATGGGCAGACCTGACGTTAAAATGTTTTCCCACAGCTTATTTTGAGCACCAACAATTACGTCCTACACACTGCACGCTGCTGCTGCTGTTCCTGTTAATCAACAATTCAGGAGCTGCTTTTCTCATCTGCTGAGGGCCTATTATGTGTGAGGTATTTTGTTATTATTGCTATTTTTTATAATTTAAACTGAGTTTTTCCATACCTAGGAGGTGTTATTATCACTCTTTTGCAAATAAGAGTGAAATAAGACTTGCCCAAGTTCTCACAGTTTTCACTAGTCAGGACTCTATTGCAAGATGTTTCTTTGTATGTGACTTGTTGTTTTTCTTTTGCTTCCTTTAAGATTCTCTCTTTATTTTTAACTTTTTCCACTTTAATTATAATATCTCTTTGTGTGGATCTCTTTGGTTTCGTGTTTTTTGGGATTCTATCTGCTTTCTGGACCTGGATGTCTTTTTCCTTCCAAGGTAAGGGAAGTTTTCAGCCTTATTTCTTCAAATAAGTTTTCTACCCTTTTCTCTCTCTCTTCTATTTCTGGGACATCTATAATACGAATCTTAGTATGCTTGATGTTGTCCCAGAGGTTCCTTAAGCTATCCTCCTTTTTTTTTTAATTCTCTTTTATTTTTGCTGTTGTGATTGGGTGATTTCCACTATTTTGTCTTCTGGACTGCTGACCCATTCTTCTGTATTGTCAAATCTGCTGTCGATTCCCTCTAGTGTATTTTTCATTTCAGTCATTTTATTATTCTGCTCTGATGGTTTCTTTTTTATATTTTCTAACTCTTTATTGAAGTTCTCACTATGTTCCTCTCTTCTTTTCCTGAGTTTGGTGAGCATCTTTAGGACCATTACTTTGAACTCCCTATCAGGTCAATTCCTTATCTCCAGTTCATTAAGGTTTTTTCTTGGGTTTTATTTTGTGTTTTCATTGGGAACATATTCTTCTGCCTCCTCGTTTTCTTTGGATTTCTGTGTTTATGTCTATGAATGAGGTAAAACAGCTACCTCTGGCAGTTTTGAGGGAGTGGCCTTGTGTAGGAGTGTTTGGCAGGTTGGCTGGAGCTGGAGCCAGAAAAACCTAGGGGAGTCCTGGGGAGTGCTGAATCCAGGCTGTCTTGGTGGGACGGCTGGAGCTGGTGTGGGTCTGGGGCACACTGGGGCAGCCTTAGCAGGCTGGAAAGGGAGTCTGAACCATGTTCCAACCTACACGATCAAGGTGGAGGGAGAACACAAAAAATGGTGCCTGCCAGCGCCTTCAACCTGGGGAAAGTTCCAGCAATTCCCTGCCCACTTGGCAGACACTCTAGGAATAATTAGTGGATTTCTTTCTAGTATAGTCTGGAAGCCCTTTAAACTGCTGGAGTTTTTCTATGTGCCTCAGAGTGAGAAGATGTTTATGGGCTCCTCACAGTGATAACCCTCTCTGCTCAGGTCACCATGTTGGAGTGGAGTTCACATTGATATGGTGTCTCTGCCCCTCCCACCCATCTCTGTGTGGTCTCTCTATCATTTGCTGTGCAGAGGTGTTCATTCAACCCTCAGTTCCTCTTCAGGAGGAATTGCTCTGTATGTAGGTGTAGATTCAATGTGTGTGGGAGGAGGTGAGTTCAGGGTCTTCCTGCTCCACCATCTTGGACCCAATCTCCCCAAATTCTTTAAATTTAATCTTGGCCATATCTCTCACATCCGTGTTTTTTTCTTTGTTACCTTCAACGTGATTAACCTAATTCAGCCTCTCGCAGTTTCATACCTGAACTAATAGCAACCTTTAGCTGATCACATCTCTCTCTATCCTTCCTGGTCTATCTTTTCTGTTTCTACCAACATTATTCCTAAAATACAGCTTTCATAGTGTCAGCCCTATGAGCAAGATCAAATCGTCAAATAGAATGAAGTACCAACTCTTGAGTCTGGGATTCAGGACACTTCACAGTAAGTTACAAACTTACCATTTCTGACACTAATTCTGCAGCCTCTCTAGGATCTCTGCTCTTTAATCAAACTCATTCAAATCCCGTCTCTGAGTGCATATTGAACCATCTTGACTTCACACGTTTATTTCTACACTTGACTCTTCCCCCCGACCAAAATGTTTTCCCTGTTTTTTGTCTCTATGAATAGAAAAAAAAGAATCTAGTTCATATTCTTATTCTACTTTGAAGTGCTCTGTAATGATCCAAGTTGGAAGTTGTCATTCCTTCCCAAATTCCATTTTTCAATCTATGAAGTTCTTTTGTCTGATATTGTTAATTGCTTTTTCATATGTGTAGGATATCTCTACCAACTTGCATTCTCCCTGTCTTTCCATTTCTTTCTGTCCTTCTTAGTGACTGCCTAGTGTCCTTTTCAAAATATGCTTACTGGCTGATTTTTTTTCCTTATTGTTGTAGTTTTGTGATAAAGTGGAAGACCAGGCAGGAAAATTAAGCTCAGATATAGATATCCATATCTATATATTGATCTCATCAAATATATTCTTTGATATCTCCGTAAATGTCTATGTATAAAGGAAATTCCTTCAAATAAATAAGAATGCTGAAGTTATGAAGTCCACTTTTTCAGGAAGTTTCCTTGACTCTTTACTTTTAATATTTCATTCCTGAGATACTAGGAAAGATCCCTAACCCTGAGGTTCTTTTCCATTTTAGTTATAGTAATGATTGATTTATTGATCTTTATAGCCCATTCTTAACTATGTTAAGATATTTACAGTTGGTGGCATTCTCCAATGATTATCATGACAAATTGATTTTTTGCTTCATGGTTTCTATGCTTTATTTCTCTATTGTTTGGTTATTGTAACTTTGTATGTTTTCTAAAAAGCATGTCTTTGTTCAAGTAAAAATTGGGCTGGGGTTGATCTGGTATATGGCATTGATCATTTTATCCTGAGTTTTTCCTACTTACTTATATCCTGCTGTGAGTATTTGGGGTCAAGATTGCAGAAGGAGAACATAGATGTTTGCAGAAGGAGAGTATAGGTATGCTGAGGATGTTTTCTTTACACAGGACTTGGACTTTCCTGAAATTTCCCCTCTCCCCTTTAAATTGCATGCTATTTTTCATGTATCAAAATACATGTGGGGGATCCTAGGTGGGGCTCTGGCCTTTGGACTCTGACTGCCCTGGGCTTAACTTGCTAGCTGTTCCACCTTGGGTAAGTTACTTGAGACCTTTGTGCCTGTTTCCTTGTTTACAGTATGGAGATGTGGGACTTTCAGGGCAATTGTGAGCATTAAGCAAGAAAATCCTTGTAGAGTAGTTAGCATGGCCTGGTCACATAGTAAGTAGTTAGTAAACTTTAGCTAATAATGTTAGCTCACTCTTAACTTAGACAGCTTTATGTAAATTATAATATTTATTCTACGAAAATGAAAATGCAAAGAAGACATCTTAAAAATACTGATATTTACAATGTGAGAGAGATGTCAACTTGTCGTTTCCAGAGAGCTATGGTAATAGAGAAGCCACTTACATCCTGAGTTGAGTTTAAAGGCAAGTTTCTTAGATGCTGTGAAATGGGCCCCATGTCCTCTTATGGCCCTTTCTAGTCCTTAAAAAAGGAGAAAAAAATCTAGAATTAGATGTTTATTGAATAAAGTGAACATAAATGAGTACATAGGCTATCTATAATACTCTTCAAAATGAACATTTTAGGATTATTTTGAATACTTTTGAGTAATCACTCTACTATTTTATTTTTTTTAAAGATTGACTCCTAAACTAACATCTGTTGCCAATCTTTTCTTTTTTTTCTTCTTCCTCTTCTCCCCAAAGCCCCCCAGTACGTAGTTGCATATTCTAGTTGTAGATCTTTCTGGTTGCACTCTGTGTGACGCCGGCTCAGCATGGCCTGACCAGCGGTGCCATGTCCGTGCCCAGGATCCGAACCAGCGAAACCCTAGGCCGCCAAAGCAGAGCGTGTGAACTTATCCAGTTGGCTCTGGGGCCGGCCCCTCACTGTACTATTTTAATACTGCATTCGAAATGTGCAAGGCTTACTAAGTTGACAAAAGTGTCTAAAGTTTCCTAGGCTTAGTTTTAAGATGACTGGAATTATTCTTTAAAATGCCTTCATATACATATGTAACACGAATATATGTGTGTATATATATGTATGTGTGTATATATCTCTGGTAATGACCATTTTATTAAGCTGACAGCTTAATAGTATTTGATCATACTTCATCCATACCTATTTCAAAGGTGTATAAATTATATACATTTTTATTTTAACCTTTCTAAGTGTTGTAATTCGTAAATTAAACCACAAAAAAAAGAATTCATATTAATACCCTTTTTATTAGAGCTTAAATGTATTATTTTTTAAATATTTTTCTTAAAAACAAAGTATTAGCAATAACAATAGGTGTCACTATAGTAAAAGAAACCAGCCATTCAGAATTACACCCTTATTTTTTCCCTAGGAAATTTTGCAACATTATAAGAGAAATTATAGACTAATTTGTTGAAGCTCAATGTGTCCATCTCTTTGAAGAATAGTCTTCATTTAAATCAGCATCTTACTCTGCCTGAAACATCTTTGGAAGAGGAGATCTGTGGTCTTTCTGGGAAAGTAGTTCTATTTTTTATAAACCTAAAAGTTAAGAAGTTCCTTTGTAAGTACAATCAAAATTCCATCTTCTATATTTGGAATCATTTGTTCTTATTTAATGTCCAGAAAAATAAATCATCTGATTACACATTTCCTCATCAAAGATTTTCTTACTTACCTAAATAATATATCTATTTATGAAATGGAAATAAAAATATCCACCTTATAAAATTGATGGTGAATGCATCATGAAAGAAGGCATTGTATACAGCCCTTCATTTGTTAAATAAATTCAGTTGAGCACCTGCGATGCTCCAGGCCTGGTAGTTACAAGACAGACAGTGTTGTTGCCCTGAGGGTGCTCACAGTCCAGCAGATTTATACAGATTTCCACACAATGAGAAGCTTGAATTACTGTCATGAGTGAGAAGTGTAATTATTGTTGTGTTCTTTGTCCTAATAATAAAATGAAAGCTCTTAAGACCTCTATGGCAGAAACCCATCTTGCCATAACAGGCCTTTCTTGAATTTCACAGTCCTGAAGAAGAGTAGTTCAAATGACTCTGTGCTGAGTCATTCCAACGCCCCACCCTTTTGTGCCTCTGAAAGGAGAAGGGAGTCTGTTAGTTTCCTCAGGTTTGCCTTAGGAGATAATAGCCAGACCTCATTCAGCGAGCATTTCCTGAGCTAGGAAGACTCTCTGGATCATGCAAGCTCGCTGTGTTCTTTCTCTTCTCTGATCTCCTCCAGCATTTGCAGCCTGGTTATTAATTTGGCAGTTAATCATATACTATCTTGTGGCATTCTTTTCTGGTAATGTATTTTTATGTAGTACTTAGTCTATTATTTAATATTTTACATGCTTACATATGAATAGAGATATTCATTCACTAGAAAATTTATTTTTTATTCATTATAATATTTTTTGAGAATTCATTATAATTCACATCATTTTTCTTTGTGCACACTGTAGCAGTTGGGGTTCTGTTTATGCTAGCAAGAGAAACCAGTGGATTTAATGACAAAAACAACTTAGTGGAAGGCTATCAGAGAACACGGTGTATGGAGTGGAGGATTGGAGAACCAGGCTTGTAGCAGAGGAGAAGCAGCCCCAGAAGTTGTCGGCAGCAGGAGACTGTAGAACAGAGTTGCACAGGAACCACCCCTGGTAAGAATGAGCTCTCTGCCTTTCCTCCATCCACCCTCACCCTGGCCAAGACTCAGTGCCCTGGGAGAAGGTGGCCAAGTTCAGACCGTGGGCTTGCTCCCCAGCTGTGCTGGAACTATGAATGGGAACAATCAAAGGAAAAAGCCTCCAGGGGTTAGGGTTAGGATCTATCAAGGTAGTTGGGGAACTATCAGGAAAGGAATGGGTCTTGGGCAGTAAAAAGAAGACGATAAATATACGTTAGCACTTACAGTTAGCTGCTCACACCGACTTCTTATCACATCCCAGCACCAACGGTGACAAACTTCTGCAAATTTCTTCATCTCTGTAGTTGTCAATTTTTCTCCTCTATAAAATGGAGGTGCTAATATTTAGTGTTACCTGGTGGTTTTAAGGATTAAATTAAATAAGGTGTCATACGAAAGGCGCCTATTGTATCCATCACACAGTAGGTGCTCCATAAATGGTAGCTGTTGTGATTGATCTATGTGTGCACAGTATGAGGTCATTCTATGTGGAGGAGGCAGAGAAGCAGCAATTACTATCTCCACCTTTGCATAGTTTGCAGTCTAATCAGAGAGGGAAGCACATGTGATTTAAGTTAATCCTCACAACTACCTTTTGAATTAGGCAGAAGCATTTTTATCCTCCCTATTTTTCACATGAGAAATCAGATTCAGAGAAGTTAAGCAACTTGACAATGGTCACACAGTTTTTAAGGGGCAGAGCTGAAGCTATGGCCAAGATTCCCTAGATCCAATGCTCTTTATGTCTGGGGAGATAAATATAGCTCAGTGAGGGATAGAGCTACTCAATTCAATTCCAACCAGAAAACTTTATTGAGTTCCTACTACAACAATCTGAAATGCTAGGTGCTTTGGGAGAAAATAAATATAATTACTATATAGTCCCTGGTCTCAAGAAAGATGGACATGTACACAACTTACAGAAATACAAGATACTATGTGAAAAATGTTTTCTCATTTAATCTTTTAATAAACATTTATTGAATGCATCTGGCTCTATATTAGCTGTTGAGGATTCAGTGGTGCACAAAAGAACGAGTAACCTGTTCTCAAGGGGCTTACATTTTGTTGAAAGTAGATAAATAGGAAACACAAAGTGAATATATACACATGAGATAACTTTAGCTATTGATAGCAATGCGTGCAGAAGGAAAATGCATAGAGTTTTGTGATACTGACTTGACGTGGGCTACTTTCAATGAACAGTGCTTCTGAGGGCCTAAGGAAGTCAGTCATGTTAAGAGGTGTGGGAAGAGTGTTTTGGGCAAAGGAAATGGCAAGTGCAAAGATGATGAGCTGGCGATGAATTTGGGACTTTGAAGAATGAAAATGAGACTGTATGGCAGGAGCACATAGAGCAGGGGACACACAGCAGGGTAGCATGACACCTTGAGATGTTGATAGGAGCTAAAGAATGCAGAGCCTTCTACGTCATGCTTAGAAGCATCTAATTTACTATTCTGAGTTTAATGGAAGCCCCTAAAGAAGCAATATTATTTGATTTGTCTTGTAAAAAAGATCACATTGGCTGCTGTGAAGAAATATAATGTTGATCTAGGCCCTAAGAAGAGAAAGAGTGATCTTACTCTGAAAAAAGTCAGGAGAGGCATTGAGAAGGAGAGAGTGCTCTGACCAGTGGGATGGGTGGGTTAATATTCCATGATGATGGAAAAGGGAGTACCATCATCAAAAGAGCAGTTTAGGGGTGTGAAACGCATTTGGGCAACAGGGAGTTTTCCAGTATGGCTGGAGCATCTGGTATGTGGGGAGGTTAGAATGAGATGGGGCCAGAGAAGAAGGTGGGTGCCAGGTTGTGTCTTGACTACGTTCCTTAGGCAGCTGAAAACTATTCTGTATTTTGGAATGATAATGCTGAGACTGTGTCTGCAAAGGATATTAGAGGAGGCAAGAAAACCATTGATGAGGTTCCTGCAATAGGTCAAAGGCTGAGCAGTGAGAACAGAAAGGAGGAGGCAGAGGCAAGAGCTGTGGTCATGAACTGCTGACAGCACTGGGTGATGGATG
Source organism: Equus quagga (assembly GCF_021613505.1). Lineage (NCBI taxonomy): Eukaryota > Metazoa > Chordata > Mammalia > Perissodactyla > Equidae > Equus > Equus quagga. Next base: position 83,443,187 of record NC_060282.1, on the reverse strand, counting down.
GGGTGTAAACGACAGGAGGAGGGACAATCTGGGGACACCTGCAAGGCAAGTCGGGGATGCCCTTTCCTGTGAGAGGAAGGTTGGGTCCACCCTGTCGGGTGGAGACTTCAGTTTTGAACAAGCTGAGTGTATGGTGTTGGCAGCAATTCCACATGATGATGCAAGAGAGACAGCTGGAAAAGCAGGGCTGGAGCTCAGGAAGTTTGGTCTTTAAGAGCACACCTATTCCAACTGATTTCTCATAATCTGTGAAAAATTTTGTGAATTTTTAGATATTTGCTATTTTCAAAAAGACAGAAGTTTCACAAGTGTTTGTCAGAACCAACTGGCATTTTCTACCAACGAAAAAGGTTTTCTTCAAAAAACAGAACGTTCAGTAAAGAGAAAGCTGGTTGATGAGTTCTACTTCCTTTTCTTACTTTGGAAGCTTAGTTATCAGACTTGTTCAGGCCCAAGGAATAACATTAGTGAGCATATAGCACAGCCTTAGTGTTACACAGAAAAAGATCTTGTTAAAATAATCTGCCATGGGTAATGAAGAGAGAGACTACGTCTTATGTCTCTAAAGGAGGTAATAGGTGAGAGTAGGAGAGAGCAATATTTTTCTTAGAATTTATGTTTGGTTATTTTGATGGTTCTAGCAACAAATGGGGCAGAAAAGACTAGGTCTGGGGGCAATATAAATGGGTCAATAGGAAGAAAAAGATGTCAATAAGAGGGAAAGAGACTCTTTACGAGCACTTAAAAAGTTTGAATTTGAAATAAATAGTTCTCTGCAGTGCTAAGTTGAACAAACTAGGAAGCAAAATGGAAGGTTTCTGTCTAATACCAACCCCAGTTCGAGTAAAAACTTTTTTCTCTGTGTCTTCTCCTTGCTTGTATAATCATCTTTCTCCTTATGAACCACGCAGTACCTTCTTTGCTGATACTAATTTGAAGGTGTGGAGCCAGGGGTGTGCAGATTCCTAATTTACCAGCAAAGGTCATTTTTAATTGCTATCTCTAATGCCTCAGGACTGCATCATCGCTTATCCGACATGACTCAGCCTTGGCATTGGCGCTGACTCATGGAGCGCCTAATAGATGAGAGTGAGTGTCACAGACTGACTGGCAGACCAATCCACATGAAGCCAGAGAAGAGAAATGAGGCTGCCGTCGTTGATTCCACAGCTGACCTTAATGATCGAGGCTAGGAAAGGACAGCCTATTCTGAGGGAGATCCGTTAATTTTGCAGTGTATTTGTTGCTGCTATATTGTAGTGACGGTTGCTTTCCTGTTTTATGTTTATGTAGCCAAAATGTTTTGGAAGAAACACTCAGAAGTATAGAGACATGCATACTCCTTGCAAAAACCACCACATGGTAGTGGAGGTAGTCTAGGCTATGGGGATCTTGCCAGATGGTGATTAGGGCAGCTTGCTTGACCTCTGACAATTATTTCTATCTATCCTCATGTAGCCTCTGTATGTCAGACTCAGTCTGTGTCAGGCAGTTATTTACTCTTTATCACAAGCTCAGGAGAAAAATACCATTGCCATTGCTTTTGTCTGTTTGATTTTGGTGAGGAAGATTGTTGCTGAGCTAACATCTGTGCCCATCTTCCTTTGTTTTGTATGTGGGACACCACCACAGTGTGGCTTGATGAGCAGTGTGCAGGTCCATGCCCAGGATCCAAACCCTCAAACCCCAGGCTGCCAAAGCCGAGTGTGCGAACCTAGCCACAATACTACCAGGCAGGCCCCCATTGCCATTGTTTTCATAGGTGAAGGAAATGTAAATTTTCCAAGGACACATTGCTAGTAAGTAATGAATTTGAAGTTTTTACAATGGCTATCTCTTCTCAAAGCCAGTGCTCTTTAACTGCACTCCTGAAGTTCCTCTCATCTGTAAAATATGGATGATAATAATGCCTGTCTTACAGATTAAATAATAGAACTGTGAAGTGTCTAGTATCTTAGCATGCATTAGGCAATCAATAAACCATTGATAGTATTACTAAAAATAATGAAGAAAAATATTCACTAAAGCATCCATTGCAGTGAAGTCCTTGCTGAAATATACCCTTCGACTCTTCAGTGTGAATTAGCATGACGTTACCAGCACTGAAAGCAGATGATAAGGAGCACAATCCAAAGAAATGAATCTCTAGTAGTGAAATGTCAGACTCTGTAATATCTGGATGGGAAATGTATTTTTGTGCACTTTGATCATTGTGGTAACTCCCAGATCGTTCCGTGTTGACCCAGCATGCTTTTCCCTTAAGTAACATTTGCCCTAACAAAAATAAAACTATCAGGTTCAAAGTAAGTAGAGTCTATACTGAGCTGCTGGAAGCTGGAGTTGCAGAATCAGTTTGGGAAGCTTTAATTTAGGATAACAAAATATAGTACGGGATAGCTCTGGTAAATGTGAAAACAAATGCAAGCAATATGAGTAGAAACAGAGGTTAACAGCTCTAGGGCAAACATTATTCTGGAAAAGTCCTGGTCAAAATATATAAAGCAGAGTAAAAAGGAATGTTGTCTGGCCGTGCATATCACGTATGTTTAGATGTCTACATGGCCACCAAGATAGAAATGAAAATTACGTTGCTTCTAATGGTAAGAGACAGGAAGGTGGGGCTTTGATTAACAAAGACTGACTGAATTAGATTGTGGTCCTGAGACCAGGGAGAGTATCTTATTCAACCCCCATAACTAGAATCTAGCTCTATCCCTCCTAGAGCAAGCAGCCAAAACTTTTGTTGAAAGTATGAGTGGATAATTATGGGCTTGTCTACCACGAGGAGAGAGTGAACAAGGTCAGCTTATCAAGTCAAACGCTCATCTGAATCTTTTCTTGATGGACTGAACCCCTGGAAATTGTTAATGGGGAACTTGACCCAGCTGGCTGACAAAGGGCAACACATCAGGCTGCAGATCATCAAGCAGCCTTCTGGGCTGCATGCCCTAGGGCATTCCCTGGTGAGGAAAGCAGGAGAAATCAACCAGGACAGATGCCCTTTTTGTTTGTGCCTGGTGAACAGTGGGGAATCTTAAGGCAGATGGGTATCTTGGATAGAAGCAATCACAAGGTCATTGAATTCAAAATCCTAAAGGAAGGGGAGAAAGACAGGAGAAAGTCAGGGAAAGCAGCTGTATTTTTCCAGGTTTGCGGCACAGCTAGGAAGGATTTGACTGTTAGGAAGTTCAAGAGACAAAGGAATTTAGGAAAGCTGATTGTTAGTGGAAATATCTCTTAGAACTATGAACCAGAGATTCCAGAGTATAGAATGTCAAGAAGACTAACAAAACCAAATGGCTCATTTAATCCTCACAACAGCCCTATTGGATAGGAATTTTTAGTATCCTCATGTATATGTGCTGTACTGAGATTTGGAAAGGCTAATGTGTCCAGGGTCACATGATTAGAAGTGGTTGGGCCCTATCAGTACTCCTAATTATTGAATATTACCCACCTCAAAGGTTGTTACCAGGTTTAAAGTATAAAAAGTGTTGGAGAAAAAGGCAACAAGCACTTGTCTTTAGCTTTTCATGGTAAACAATAGCCCAATGGTTAGGCAGCTTAACTTAGTGTACTGTTGGTGTCTGGTCTATAAATCTTGGATTTTTGAATTGTGTTTTCCCTTAACATTCTTTACTAAATGCATAAAAGAGTACGTGGATCAATATTTATAAACTGATCATTTTATTGTGATAAGTTTGGATATATATTAATCAAAATAATTTATTGATAACCTAATATGTATCTGGTAGATGTTCAGATTCATAAATTCATAAGAGAATTATTATTTGCTTTCAATAGCCATATAAGATAAATGAGATTACTTTTGTGAATAGGAAAGGGGAAAAATAAATTTTTCTGAATATCTAACACCCATTGAGACTGTATACGAATGACACGATGTTTGCGACTGAGTAGGGGACGAACTTTGTGAGGACCAACTCTATGCTTGAGGCTAGGAAAGGCACTTTATTTATTAGATGTAATTTAATATGTTTAACCTTGTGAGGCAGTTATTTTTATCCTTACTTTAGAAATAAGAAAACTGAGGCTGGGGAAAATTAAATGATGTCACATCTAGTACATGGTACGACCACAATTAGAGCCCAACTGTAAGCCGGTCTTTGACTACGTCACATAGCCTATGTGCTATATTGTACACAGCTACAACAACGTAAGGTGTCAGTCAGGGTTCAGTGCGTGTAGCAGAAATCACTCTAGGTATTTTAAATAAGTAGGGTTTTAATTCAGGGATTTTGGAGCTTATGAATCCATTGGAAGGGCCTAAGGAGCAGATTCTAGGACGAGCCTTTTAGATGAGTCCCAGAACTATGCAGGAGTGATCTAGGAGAGCTGGTGTGTCTGGGCTGCCTTAAAAGTATGTCAGAGCGAGAACTGCTGCCACCGCTTTCTCAATGACCCAAGAAATCTGGATAATGGATAATATAGAGCTTCTGTAGGGAAGCCTCATGTTTCCATGACCATCATCGTCAGCAGCAACAGCCAAGCGCCCCGGAACGTGATTTTTGCCTCAGTTCTATCTTCTATATATTAACTGAGTATATTTACATGATGGAACTTGATTTGTATATAAAGCCCTAGTTGTAAGAAGGTTTAGGAAATATAAATTTTAGTTTTCCAGCTTCTCAAGTAGAAGGAGGAGAGAATGAAAGATAAGTAAGCCATTCACGAAAAGGTAATAGTATTATTAGCTGAAAACGTAATAATCATTATTGTCTGGATCTTCGAACTTGGTAGATCACAAAATGGAAAGCTAACTTCCTTTGCAATGGTTACCTGACCATTTAGTCTCTTTGCTACTCTTGAGGTCTGGAGGACACTGCTGACTGAGTAAGACCTCTGCTTTGAACACAGCTTTTGTGTTTTTTATCAAAGTGCAAAACAATTTATGTCTAATGACAGTTTCATGGTCCACTGACTGTACTGAGATGTAGGGCTTTACCAGCCATGAACTTTGACATGTTTATAACAGGGACTTAATCTGAAAACATACAAGAGGAAGCCTTCTGAATATAATTTATAACCAGACGAACTCTCACGTAGGTGTTGCATAGCATATGAAATTAGTGTTTGTGCCTTGGATTTTGAGGTTAATTTTGTCCTCCTTCAAGAGACATAGTGACATCAGTAGGTGAACTGAAGGTTGAAATCTCAATTGCTTTGAAGGGGCATCAAGCCTTATGAATTTGCATTAGTGCTGAAACCAGCAGGAGAATAGTATAATTGACATATAAGAAATTCAGTTTCTTAATACACAGCAAAACCTAGAATGAGCCCTACAGAGCACCTTTGGATAGACACTGTGTTATGTCATAGCTAACAATGTCAACAGTCTTAGTTATTATACTTGAAGATCTTTAATTATGCAAGTTTGTGGGCTTTTCTTAAATTTCCAACATATATTTTATTACAAGTTGACCTGTTTTTCCTTAACTCTTTCAGTCATATACTACTTAGCGCCACAAGTGTTTATTTCTTCTCCAGTGCACTCAGTTCCTAAAATCAAATAGCAACTTCATATGCCTATGTTTAGCCTGAAGTGCTTATAGTCTTTAATTAGTGTAGAAATATTTCCTAGATTTCAAAGCACTTTTATACAGACAGCAATCCAATGCAAAGGGGAAAATTCAAATGACTACTCTGTTCCAAAAGTACTCCAGAAACTTTAATTTTCAGAAGAGTACTAAACAGTAAGTTGGAAAATTCATGATTCAATATTTTGCACTGAGCCATTTGAAGTATGCTTCAGTTTTTATTTGAATTTTTCTTGTGACTCTTTCCTCAAGAAGAGGAAAAAATAACTTTTTATAGGAACTTAACTGTTAATCAGTGAAGAGAAACAAAATACTCAAGGGGAAAAATTGATCACATCAAACAATTATATTGCAGACAAGCGCATGTGACAGAGAGCGGACTTTGCCTTTGGATGAGGGATTCTGAATCCTGGCGGCCACGCAGTTGTGGCAGATGTGTGTGAGTGGATGCTCGGCTAAAGGGGGCCTGAATCTACACCTGTGTTTGTCCCCCATCCAGGGGATTGTAAACCCCAGTCTATGCAGTTGCGGGAGCTCTGTTTGTGAATCTATCTTGGCCTCTCATATATAACATGTGAATGAACATGAGAAAAAGAACGACTACAAGTGAACATGACTGTGGTTTATGTGTCTACATCAAAGAACATACAAGTGAGTAATTTGCACATAGATGAGGCAGCAACACAGTGCCCAGAGAATTTATACAAACAGGAGCAAGGGGAGTGCGTGTCAGAAATATACAGATTCTTTGATTCTCGTCCTGTTTTTACTTTCTGATAATCAGCTGCTAGACTCTTCAGTGAAAGCATATTTCACCTTCAGGCTTTGCAGCTGCTGTTGTTTGCTTCCTTGGGCACTGGTAGCTGGTTTTTCTTCTACATGGGCTCATGGACTCCCTTCCTGACAGCTCTTATCACGCAGGGCAGGATAGTTGAGGCAAAATGAGAGCAATGTGATTCCTTGAAGATAATGGGAGAGACCTATAAAATTTGAGTGTAGGCCAATACAATCGGCCTAACCAACAGCAAATTATTCAACAAACTTGTCAAAGATGCATAGTATTTGAAAAAATATGTCCTCCCTCACCGAACTCTGTGTGATATCCCCTTCCTTTTCTGCTTCATCTCCAGATCTCGATTTGATCTCACCTGTGCAACATTGCTTGCCCTCCTCCTTTAGATTCCTGATCAAAACTACTCTCTGGACATACTGTGATAGATTTCTTACTAAAATTTCCTCACACTATTTCATTTTGCTGACTCAGACTCTAATGGATAAAGGGGCAAGTCTGCCATCATATGATGGATATTTATTGAGTGCCAATCTGTGCACTAAATCTGAGACTCAGTTGTTCCTTTTAATAACTGAGTAGATCAGTCAGTGTTCAGTCCAGAAACCAGAAGTCCCCTATATATTTCAAGAATAGAGGGTTTTGTCAGGAACTTTAGGTGAACTCAATCTTTGGAAGTGCTAAAAAAACCGGGCAGAAAAGTCAGCAGCAACACGTCACTGAAGTGTGTGGTTCTTTGGGCTCACCCAGAAGCCACTGCAAATCTCAAGATTCTCTGGGAAGCTTCCACCAACTATCTCCACGTGCAGCATTAAAGTGAGAGGTTTGCAAAGGCTGCTCAGAAGCTGCTATTGAGCTCACGCCTGGTCATGCAGAAGACCGTGTCTTTCTATGGGGAATTATGGTCTTGCCTTGGCACAATTGTTGGATTCACCTTGTAAAAATGAGACAGATCTTCCACGCAAAATGTGGTTTCGATATGAAGACTGATGATATCCATGCATGTAGTAAGAAAGTATAAAAAGGTTTATTACTCACAAAATGAGGTTTTCTTTTGAGGCTGCCACGCAGGTCCAAAAACGGCTTGAAAGAGCAGAGAAAGGAGACTGTATGGTTTTTACTGTAGCTAGAAGGTGGGGTTGGCATGCTTCCTGCACACACACAGGCTGGCGCTTGCATGATTTGCACTTCCCACTGGTGCCAAAGTAAGGCATGCCTGCGCTTTCTTCTCAGCCTGCCCAGCTGTGGGGAAGAGGGGGAGAAGGGAGTGGTGTGGCTTGAAACCTGTCAGCAGTCAAACATCAAAACCATTATTGTTATTATTATCATCACAACACTGTCCTGGATCCATGTGGAGAAGGGGATTTGAGGGATATTTAGAGAGAGTGGTGGTGATGTTGAATCAATTGCAGAAAATCTTGTACACCAGACATATTCTCAGACTCCCTTCATTCCACGTCACCCAGTCCAACAGGGGCCATTTTCCGCTTCTGGGGGATTTTATTGGTAATGCTATGTACACTACTTAATTTTTAAAATAAACTTTATTTTTTAGAGCAGTTTTAGGGTCACAACAAGGAAGCTATCTTCCCACTCAAATTGTATATTCATGCTTGGGTTACTGAAATGCAAATAAAAATAAACTGATAAAAATGTTTTGAGGGCCAAAAAATTGCATTTAAATATCAAGTATGGGCCTTACTGAGGACACTGATGTTGGTTTCTATCATAGTGATTTTATCTTAAAATTAAAGATCTTGAGATCTTGCCTGGGGCACATGAACAATTTCAATAGGGATTTTTTTGTTACAAAAGGTCACAAATGAGTATTTTATTACAAGGGTCTTACTGTGACCTTATGACTGCTTTTTTTTACCACTGCACAGTTGGTCATTTACCAAGTAAAACGACAGTGTGATTTCACGGGAAGAGAGGAAGACTGAGTTTAGTTTTCTGCTCTCCCATTTGCTAACTGTGTGACTCAGGGCTCAGGGCTCACCTCAGTAGCACCCCTTCAGAGACCTTCTGAGGTGCCCCCTCCTGTCCTCTGTAAGGCTGCACCTACTTCAATTGCTTTCTCACACCACCCTGTTTTATTGTCTCTATTGTGCTTATCATCGTGTGAAACGACCTTGTTTCAGTATTTATTTCCTTTCTATTGTCTGTGCGGCAGCCCCAGAAGGTAAGCTGCATGAGAGCAAAGACCTAGCCCATTTATCACCAAACAGCCCTTGGGACATAGCAGGTGCGTCCTTAACATTTGCTGAGGGAAAGGAGAAAGGAACAGTTTTGAGTAAGGCACATTCTCAGCTGTGACATGGATAGTCACGCCTGTCTTGTAGACTTGTGAGGGTGACATAAGATATCCTTGAAGACTATTGAGTATTGCATATTGCTATTATTATGTTCACAAAGATATATGGGCTGATGTCTACTTGAAAAACAGTGATCTTGAACTTTTTAAGTTTTTACTGGGTGAATATTAGTGAAATTTCTGCTTCTATTTCCCATTAGGATAATTAGCATACTAAATAGTCATTTCTGAACTCAGCAATCTAAAAATTTGTTCTTGATTTCCTCTTTTCTGTCTAGGTCTCTAGACTATACATGATAAGAGACAGTACCTGAAACAGTATGTTATCTTACATAGAACAATAAAATAAGAACTTTGAAACGAATCTTCATCCAGAGTCCCATTGATGATATCTGTTTTAAAAATCAGAATTTTTTTTTTTTTACAACTGTCGCCAATCTTTTCTTTTTTTTCTTTACCTTTTTATCCCCCCTTCCCCCCCCCCCCCCCCCATAGTTGTATATTTTTAGTTGCAGGTCCTTCTAGTTGTGGGATGTGGGACACCTCCTCAACGTGGCCTGACGAGCGGTGCCATGTCCGCGCCCAGGATCCGAACCCTGGGCCACCCCAGCGGAGCGGGCGAACTTAACCACTCGGCCACGGAGCCAGCCCCTAAAAGTTAGAATGTTTTATGGTTCTCTGAGTGATGGAGTTTTATTTTATTTCTCATTGGGGTCTCAGTAATTAACATTTGCCACAGGTTTGTGTGGGTTTATTTAAGGTCATGTATGCTCTTTCTGGAATCGAAAATCAAAGCTCACATGGGTCTGGTCTTTTAAAAAGGTAATTGCGAGCTCTGAGGACCTCTATTTGGGCCTGGAGCATTTAAGAAAGAAAACCACGTCAGACACTATACACATGAATACAAAGGGAATGATATGATTTCTTGCTGTGATCTGGCTTATTTCGCTGATTTAATTAAACCTTTTTTGAGAATTATCCTATCCTGCCAAAGAGAGCAACATCCGACGGCAGGAGGTCGGAGCGCGCGGCTCCCCGTCTGGGCGCATGCGTACTTGGTCCTGCTGGACGCCGCGGGTCTCAGTCCTTCACAGGGAAGCGCGCTGGGGTGTCGTGCAGACCCCGCGGCGTAGCCTGCAGCCCTGCTGGTGACACCTCCTCCTCGCTTGGCCTACTGGACTGTGGGTGAGCCTGAATTGTGCCTGTTCTGTTTACAGTTTCTGCAGGTATTTGGGGGATGAGCGTGTGATGGGCCTCCGCTGTAAGAGAATGCAGCCTGAGCTGTGCAGTACGACAGGGATAAACTGTGTCTTTCTAGGATATCAAGATGAAATGTAGTAGCTTTGTTTCATGGAGATTTGGCTTGAAATTTCTTTGTGAGAAATATCCAACACAATGATCTCTCCAGTGGAAAGGAGCTAGTGTTTCAGAGAGAGGAAGCTGAGTGTCTTATCTCCTTCTCACACAATTCGGAAACTGGGCAAAAGCACATAAACTGTGTGTGTCCACTTGGTCTGACTTGTACATATTTAGTGTTAACTTATCTCAACGTCTTTTTTGAGTGACACGCTCACAGATGCTTTTCACGTTCATTTCTTGGCTCCTTTGCAAGCTCGGCAGCTGTGCGCTCTCAATGCCCAAATGTGCAAAGGGTGGGGGGCGGGGGGCAGGGGGCAGGGGAACTTGATACCTGATGTTGCCATGGTGGCGTTAGTGCGTCTGCACATCGCCCCTGCCACTCCCATTTTCCTGTCGCTCTCTTGGGACGCGTTAAGCACATTTCCTACCACTTCGTCTCTGTCGTTCCCTTCTCATGACTCCTCTGAGGTCTGGACACGGTCTCAAATGAAAGTTTGGCAAAACCACACGTGAACCTTGTAAGACAGATTGGTGGTCTCTGGAGTGATCAGTTTACAGAGTCAAGCTCCTCTGAGTGGAAAGCCAAAGCAAATAGTACAAAATGGAGAAGAAAAATTACTTCATATTTTCCAGCTAAGTTCCAGTTCATTTCATGAGCATCAGCAAAACGAATTTACTTCAAAAAGATAAAAGCCTACATTTCCCAAAAGATTGTCTTTATCAAAGAAAATAGAAAATCATGTGAAATATGCTTTGTAGTAGAAGTGACCAAGGAACTAAAAAAGGATGAGTGAAGTTAGTATTGTGGCTAAATAAAAATACTTTTGAAACTTTAGATTTCAAGTAATTAATAATGCTGCTTGTAACAAATGCTATGTAAGATAGGACTAAATACATTTGCTACCTGGTGAACTTTACCCTTCAATGTGAACTCAAATGTTACCTGTAATACGAAAGCTTCACTCATCCCTAGGCCACACTAATCACTCCTTTGTCTATGTTCATAGCACTGCCACGGCCCTCCATCACGAGAGTACCATTCATAGCACTGCCACAGCCCTCCATCACGAGTGTACCATCATAGCACCACCATGGCCCTCTTTCACAAATGTACCATTCATGGTCCTGCCACAGCACTCTATCGGGAGTGTACCATTCATAGCACTGCTATGGCCCTCTTTCACACGTGTGTCATTCATAGTCCTGCTACAGCCCTCTATCACGAGTGTACCACTAATGGCACTGCCACCGCCCTCTATCACGCATGTACCAGTCATAGCACTGCCGTGGTCCTCTATCATGCAGGTACCCCTCACAGCACTGCCAAGGTCCTTCTCTTTTATGAGTGTCTCGCATAGTATCTTTGTTTTGTTGGTTCATCCATTCTTGCATTTACTTAATAGAGTGTGGTGTCAAGAACCTGGACTCTGGAACCGGACTGCCTTGGCTGCAATTCTTGACCTGCCACTTTCCGGCTGTGTGAGTTTTTGCAATTACTTAATACATTTTGTGCCTGAGTTCCCTTCCTCATTTGTGAAATGGGCAGGATAATAGTCTTACCTCCTAGACTATGATGAGGAAGATTGAGTGAATATCCATAAAGGACTCAGTGTCTGCTGCTAAGTATGTATTGCTTAGCAAATCCATATGAAATGTTTGTATATATCTTAATCTATACCAGAGCTTGAGAACTTGTTCTCAAGGAATGTGTATACTGGCGACCCAGACATGGAACAGTTCCAAAGCAGTGGAAGGCACGGTTCATCTATTCTACACAGACTCATTAAGCACCTTTTTATTCCTGGCACTGTTCTAGATGGTAAGAACATGATATTGAGCGAGACAAAAGCACCTCATTGAACTTCTGTTCTGGTGCACGTTAGCCCTATGATGGAGGTGAGCAAGAAGTGTTGTGGGAAGACAGAAATGGGCCCTCTAACTCAGCCTAGGGTGGGGTTGAGAATAGGGGACAGCTTCAGGGCTGAAGGGATCCAGCCAGCAGAGAAGCGGTGGGGCGGGGGGGGGGGGGGGCTTGAGTTAGGCACAGACGCAGTAGGAGGGCACTGACATTTACTTCCTCAAGGAAAAGCTCCTGTCCAGTGAAGATGAATATTCCCTCTGTGCAGATGGCATGACACTGCCTTTCCACTCACGGAGCACGACAGTGGTTGAGTCCACAGTCTCTTAGACTTGGTTCTTCCCGTGGATGTGAATATCTTGGGTATAGATTCCCATGTTGTGGATCAGCGTCATCTCAAGGAAGGTGTGCTCTATCTTTATTGCATTTTGCATAATGTAGCCTTATTGCAACAATGGAGATATGGCTGAAATAGTGTGGAGATTAGGTCCCCATGATCTGGATTTGCTGGCTAGCCGGTTTGTACAAACTCCATTCCTTCTTTGAGCCTCAGTTTATGCATATATTGGGGCTGTTGATACTGAGGCATACCTAACAGAGCTGTGGTAAGGACTGTATAACAAAATTTTTAAAAAGTGCTTTATAAGCTGCAAATGCGATACAGTGTATTATTAATTATATTCCCAAAGAACACATTATTTTCAGTAACTGACAAAAGGTTCAGTGAGAAAACAGTGTGAGGATGTTTTTATCAACAATTGATACTTCACAGTTGGGATGAACATGCATTTACAACAAACACCTGAGTATGTACCAGGTACTGAGCTCTTTCTATACAGTCCCACCTTGTCAGTGTTGTTACCAGAGGACACGTGCTCAATGTTATGTAGTGAGTAAGTGGGAAAACCAGGTGTCAAACTTTAAGTTTACTTGACCCTAATCATGGATTTATTTTTGTAATGTAACACTGTCCCCTCAGAAGTCTTGCGAGATCTGCTGTATCCTGAGGAATCTTGCAGAGTCCTGAATACTAAACCTTCCGGGCTTTACTGTTATGCCATGTAATCCTTAAAAGGTGGGCTTCACAGTCCTCCAAAGTCATCATTTTTTACTCGATTTTCGAAAGCTGTGAAGAAGCCAGGGTGGGGAAGACTATGTAGATGATGGTAACACCTGAAAAGAAAAACCATTCTTTCCTCTATATTTCCCTGTGACCAATGCTCCACGCCTCGCACTCCACATTCTCAGAGAAACCCCCCCACCCCTGACTTTATAACCCTAGTGTCCTTCTGCCCTTCCTTGTTTCTATCCAGTTTTTCATGCAAAGTCAGAAAGAGTTGATCTCTGGAGAAAAGTGATGGGAAGCAAAAGAGATCAAGTGGGCCCTTCCAGAAATCTCTTTAGCTAGATAAGGGGAAAGCCTGGAAACGCTCACTTAACTTTTTTCTTGTCAAGAATCAATATTAGGTAACATGAACTGTTGTGACATTGCCTAGACTTCATTTTAATGGAATGAGTTGAATAACGTAATAATTGGTAAAATTTTAGCCACGTCCCTGAGCGTGTTAGCAGAGCACTTGCATCCTTTTCTGCAGTCTGAAAAGGACAGGCAGGTCTGAGTTCACCTGCACCAGTATTTCCTAAGTTCTTCTGACTCTCTAGTGAGATCCCATTGACTTTACGTCATGGCCAGCGCTTGCATTTGAAGCTGTGCTTTCAAACTCTGCAATGTGTAGGGACATAATCTCCCTGGCTGGGCCTTTACTGTAACAATCGCAGGTGTCTAATTTAATTTAGTGAAAAACCAGGTTTATTAAGCTGACTAAACCCACGTATATATTATTTTCACCATGATTATCAAGTAGACCCGTAATATATCTTTTAAAAACATCCCTGAATAGCAGTGTGGAGGCAAAGACTGCTACTCTGGAAAGTAGTCAATGTTGTCTTTTTCACATAACTGATTATATTTGTGAAATTTAAATGTGAGCACAATACAAAATGGTGCTAGAAATAATTGTTTTCATTCATCCCTCAACTTACCAATTTTTGGTGAAGCTGAAGCATTAAAGATATATTATAAGTGTTATATCCTCTTGTTGGATTGTTCCTGTTATCATTATGTAGTGCCCATCTTTGTCTCTTGTTACAGTTTTTGTCTTAAAGTCTATTTTGTCTGGTATAAGTGTTGCTACCCCAGCTTTCTTTTATTTCCTGTTTGCATGGATTATGTTTCCATCCCTTCGCTTTAAGTTTGTGAGTGTCTTTAGGTCTGAAGTGTGTCTCTTGTGTGCAGCATATATGTGGGTCTTATTTTTTTATCCAATAGGCCACACTATGCCTTCTGATTGGAGCATTTAGTCCATTGACATTTAAAGTAGATATTGATAAGAAAGTATTTATTGCCTTCTTGTTACTTTTTTTCTGGGTGATTAGTAGTTCTTCTCTGTTCCTTTCTTCTTCTCTTGCTCTCTTCCTTTGGTTTGAGGGCCTTTTTTAGTATTATGTTTGATTTCCTTTCTCTTATTTGCATATTTATTGTAGTTTTCTGGTTTGTGATTACCATGAATTTCTGGTTTGTGAATACGTGAATATTCTACGTATATAGCAATCTATATTAAGTTGATGGTCTCTTTACTTTGACCTCTTTCTAAAAGCTCTACTCTTTTATTCCCTTCCTCCCACATTTTATATTTTTGGGATCACATCTAATCTCTTATTTTGTGTGTGTCTATCCATTACCTTCTTATCATTGAAATAGGTAATTTTAGTACTTTTGTCTTTTAACCTTCATATCATCTTCATAGGTGGTTGATCTGCTACCTTCACAGTATTTTTGCCTTTGGCAGTGATTTTATTGCCTGTTTTTTGTTTTGTTTTGTTTTTTATAATTTTCTTGTTTCTATTTGTGGTCTTCTCTTTCCCATTTAAGTAAGTCCCTTTAGCATTTCTTGTAGAACTTGTTTCTTAGTGATAAACTCCTTTAGTTTTCACTTGTCTAGGAAACTATCTCTCCTTCCATTCTGAATTATAACCTTGCTTGGCAGAGTATTCTTGACTGTATGCTTGGTAGAGTATTCTTGACTGTGGGTTTTTTCCTTTCAGAACTTTAGATATATCATGTCACTCCCTTCTAGCCTGTAAGGTTACTGCTAAGAAGCCCACTGATAGTCTTATGGGGTTTCCTTTTTATGCCTTTCTCTTGCAGCTCTTAGAATTCTCTCTTTATCTTTAATTTTAGACATTTTAATTACAATGTGTCTTGGCGTGGGCATCTTTGGGTTCATCTTGTTTGGTGCTCTCTGTGCTTCCTGTACCTGGATGTCTGTTTCCTGTCTTAGGTTAAGAAAGTTTTCAGCTATTATTTCTTCAAATAGATTATCTGCCCTTTTGTCTCTCTCTTCTCTTCCTGAGACACCTATAATATGGATGTTAGTGCACTTGATGTTGTCCCAAAGGTCTCTTAGACTATTCTCATTCTTTTTAATTCTTTTTGCTTTATCTGTCCAGAAGCTGAAACATTAAGAAACTCTTTGTGGCACAAATTTTGGGGACATCAGTGGTCATGACAATAATATACTTCAATATAGACTATTTCATCATGCCAGTCAGTGTAAGAATTTTACTCCACTTCATCCCATTCCACTCCACTTCTGCATATTAGTGCTTTGTCTATTTCAGACACTCTATTAGTTCATATGAGTACAGGGATGAAAAAAAAATTGTTCCTGACCTTGATAATTTCAAATCTGACTGGAACAAACTGATGGTATATACAGTGAACTGCAATTCAATGCAACTAGTCTTACAGAATATAGGAACAAGTTACATAAATAAAAACATGGGTCCTGGTAAGTGGTAGTGGGTGGATTAAGGACTTGAGAAGAACGTCTGAAAAAGTTTACAAATTCAGGCTTCTGTAACAGTGATCACCATTTTAATTCTCTTGTTATGCATGGACTTGTTAGTGTTAGGTTTCTGATTAGATTTTTTTCACAGAATCTGAAAATTCTTTAATTCTATTTGGCATTCAGTCATTTATTATGATAGAATGTTATTGTGTGGTTTTAGGCATTGCCTCAATTAAAGCAGCACACCCTTCCTTATGAATGCTGGAAGACATTCAACAGAAACATGCTTACATTACACAGCACTTAGATCTCAAGAGGATGTACTACCCATAAGCATTATAAAAAATCAGTTAGAGGGGCTGGCCCCATGGCCGAGTGGTTAAGTTCACGCACTCTGGTGCAGGTGGCCCAGTGTTTCGTTGGTTCGAATCCTGGGTGCGGACATGGCACTGCTCATCAAACCACACTGAGGCAGCGTCCCACATGCCACAACTAGAAGGACCCACAATGAAGAATATACAACTATGCACCGGGGAGCTTTGGGGAAAAAAGGAAAAAAATAAAATCTTTAAAAAAAAATCAGTTAGAAAATTGAATAATCTTCCAAATGCTTGTCCACTCCCTAATTACTTAGCATTTTGCTTTTTGAAAATATCAACTCATGATATATAACAATATACTTTGTAATGTTTTCTAAATTCAAGTGCATGCTGGCAGAAGAACTTAATGGAAAGTCAACGGTGACATTACAAAGCACAAAACATTTGATATTTTAGAAATCAATTTAGATATAAATGGTGGGATAAAAATCCCATTTAACTCAAGGAGAATCAATTCCATATAAATTATGTTTGTGAAAAGTTAATTTCTTTGAGGAAGTATTTTAAAAGTTCTTCCTGATATATGGAGAAGGTGAATTTTTTTAAAGATATTGGAAACATTCAAATCACATAAGAAAAAACAAAATAGGTAGTGACTAACCAATTATTAAAATATATTAGGAAATAAACATAGGTGATTAAAACTATACCATCGATAGGAAATATGAAACCTCAAACAATGCTCTAACACACTGAACTTGGCAATATTTGTAGGCACTCACAAACCTATAAAATGCTACACTGAAAACTGAAAAAAAAAACTTTGTAGTACTTGTATTGCAGTTAACAAGTAAAATGCCAGATCTTCTTGTAATTTTTTATCATTATCTAATCACTTTAAAATCTATACTCAGACTTTATAAATTTGTACCTTTCTATGCTTAGCACAAAGCAGGCAACCCTATTCAGTTTTTCAGTACAAAGCTTGTGGAGGTTAGCTTCACAATTTAGGACAGGTATATCGGAAAAAAGTACTGGATTTGATTGAAGTTTGACAGTAATCTGAGCAATTCAGGTTTCAGAGAGGACATAAGCTGTCTGTATATGACAGTAAACAAAACCCTTGGAAAGATGTTAGTGGATTCTTTTGAGGACAACAATGTCAGGACTTGAGAAAAGTTTGTAATTTTCAACTTTGTTTCAAAGAAAGGATTTAAAGGGAGACTCTTGGCTGACTGTCAGTGAGTCTGGTTTCCACGACGCTTTGTTTTCAACATTCCTTCTATACCTGCAAGCCTCTTTGGACAAACCATGCAGAAGAGGAAGATAATTATAGACCAAAATACACGAAGTCATTTGCAAGTATCTTGTAGAAATGCTGCTGTTGTTATAAAAATAAGAAGCATAAGAAAATCTTTCAGAGAATAAGATATTTAGATAGCATGCTTTAACCTTTTAATGGGAAGAATGAAACTGGTTCGAACAATGAAATTATATTTTCAAAATAGGTCATTTCAGTCTAGCTAAGTGTAGGAATGTTAGTCATAGATCAAGTTTTCATGACATGGGCTTTTCCTTCACTAAGTTTACAATCTCAAATGGGAAGAGATGAAATCAAACACCATTAAATATGGAAAATAAAAGAAATTAATGGCATGATTTAGAAATCTACGACACTTCATAATCTGTGCCCTTAGCATTTGGGTTGAAGTGTTGAGATAAAGGTGATTGTGATGATAAGGATGCTGCTGTTTTACAATGGGAAGAGGCAAGAGGAGCATTAAGTACAGGTGTCCTGGAATGGAATACTGTTTGCCAAACCTAAACTTTGAGTGTGTTTTGAAAGTCCAACATTATCTGATTATTTTAAATTCTTATTTTTGATTATTTGAACTTATTATCTTTCTTGTGAATTCCAGTAAGCCTGGAACAAGACAGGGTTTCTACATCTTTTGTTATTAGGGAATTAAGTTTGTAATGGGTCTCAAATGCCATGGACCCAAAGATACAAGATAAATGTGAAATATTGTTTGTATTATTGCTGCAATCCTCTTGGGTACCATTTCTGTCATTATCATGCATCACTGTGTTCATTTGGAAAAACTTTTCTCTTTTCATGTATTCCTAAATGTGGGGGGAATTGCTTTCTCCAGTGTTGTAGTTACTATTTCTGTAAAACAAATCACCCCATTACTTAACAGCTTAAAGAAACTATTTTATTTTGCTAAAAAACTCTGTAGGTCAGGAGTTTGGACAGGTCATACGGGAGACAGTTTGTCTTTGCTCCACAACATCTGGTCTCTGCTGAGAAGGCTCACAGTCCAGGGGAGACTCAATTGCTGTAGCCTGGAGTCTTATTCACTCCTGTGTTTGGCTTGGGGGCTGGAAGAATTTGAAGACTAGAACTCTTTACAGGAGCCCTCACCATGTGGCATCCTTGCAGAGTGGTTGCCTTCAAGCAGTTGGGTTTCTTACAGAGTGGCTCAGGGCTCCAAGTGCAAACCTTCGGGCGGATAAGGCTGAGGCTGCACTGCTGTTGCTGACCTAGCTTTGGAAATCTCACGGCACCCTTCCCGCTGAATTCAGTCAGTTACAAGCAAGTCACGAGGCTGCTCAGATTCAAAGGGAAAGTGATGTAGACCTTACTTTTGAAAGAAAAGTGCCAAAGAATTAGCAATCTTTTTTTTTAAAGAGCTACAACCAGGTTTTTCTTTTTATTGAATGTAATATTAAAAAATTGTTCGACCAAGGACAAAAAAAAATCAACAAAACAAAGCAGAAAGCCTGAATGATTTTTGTATGTTTTAAATCTTTTTGCTGAATGTTTGTTTCTTCCTTTGTTTTTAAAATTTTTATCGATACAGGATAAAAAATAAAGAATTTTAGTGTAAATGTTTATACACATGTTAATGTAAGGTGCGAGGTCACTCATTCCTTATTTGTATTGATTAGTATTATGTTTGATTCCATGGGAAAGAAACCTGTTTACAGTGCTTTAAGCAAATAACAATTTTATTTTCCTGATCTGGCACGAGATTCACAGGCAGACAGTCCAAAACTCTTGCAGCCATTTACGAAAGTCATCAACCTTCCAGGGTCCATTTGCTTCTTGCCCTGCTATCCTTGGCATGTGGCTTTCGTCCTAACTTTGAAGGACCAAAGATGGCCGTTCTACCTTTAGGCACTGCATCCAGGTTCCAGGTGAGAAGAGGGAGAGAATGAAAGGCAAAATGGTGCTTCCAGCACTTTAACAGTGTCAGAGAAGTGGGAGAATTCCCCCCTTTTCCTAAAGGTTCTCATGGCTGATCGAATAGTTAAAAAGGCAGGTTAGCAGGAGAACATCAAACAAAGTTTAACAGCATGTATACATGGGAGAAACCCAGGAGACAGTGAGTAGCCCAACCATCTGGCCGAGGCTGCCTGTTTACGTATCTTCAGCTACAAACAAGGAGAATGTTTTGGGATAGTGATCTGGGGCTTCAAAGGGGTGGAAGGCAATCACATGGAAATGGAAAGGCAAATGTTTGGTAAATAAAGCTTTGATAGGAGTGGGCTTAGCAAGGATCCTCCCAGTCTACCGAAACCCAGAGTTATCTATGGTGATGCACTGTCCTGGGGACAGGTCTTTATTTTAAATTTCTTTTAAGCAGTTAGGGGGGAAAAGTTGAATGTTCTTTCTGAGTCTGAGCCTTTATTGTCTTCCACTTGAAATAACCCACATACCAGAGTGGTGCATCTTGGGGTGGCCTGCCCTGGACCCCATCAGTTCCCTTCTCTGAAACTTCCCTCGAAGTTTCACTATAAAAAGCTGAGCTGGTGACTATGGAGAGAAAAATTGACTTAGTAGCCGAGTGGTAAGAAATCTGCAAAGAGAGAATGAACATAAATTAGACTGAGGATAAGCAAGCAGAAAAGAACAAATCATAGCACATTTCCCCACACTCCATTAAACCAGTTCCCCAATCCTGGAAATAGGTCAGTTCAATAAAATGCGTGAGCTTCATTTATCTGATGGAAAATGTCAATCTTCTCTTTTAATAGATGTAAGTTAGATAGTACTTGCCCAGTTTCACATAAAAGCAACAGTTTCCAACAATGATTGCACAGCCTTCTCCTTGCTATGCAGTCAGTGTATCCAGAGTGATGAGGATTATTTTAGGCTGGTTACTTTTAAAAACTGCAGACGGGAAGGAGGCTCTGAGGATTAGGATTTTCTTACCCTTTTTTAAGAGACATTTACATTGTAAAGGAAATCTCCATCTGTAAAGGTGTCTCCCTCTCTGTACCAGGAAGAAGGGGAATGACCTTATCTCTAGAAACTCTTATCAATGCCAAAGGCAAGGACTTAAATCTGCATCTTGTTTACTGTATTTGTGTGGTAAGCTCCCATGATCCACTCCCCCTCCACCCCCAACATCCTCCTTTGTCTCTAGCTAAAAATAATATTTAAGGTGGTGGCTTCTGCTGTTTACTTAATCCGGTCTGATTCTTATCTAAAAGTTATAGGACCACCCAATAACTCGACCCCACCTGCACTGATACCATTTTAACAACTTTTTTTTTTTTACATATTCTTTCCTTTGTCTTGTAAAGAGATAACTCACATACCTATGCCTTAAATTTAGCCCTACCCTCAACCCATGTTTGCAGCAGCTCTTACTGCCCATGGGTCCTGTCCCCATGCTATTCCACACTATTCTCTGAATAAAAGAGCACTACAGCCAGACCTTGAGAGTCCAAGAAATCTTTCTTTCGACTCCTTGGCTCGACGACCCTGCATCACAGAGCACATCAATTTTGGAGTACCACAGAGTCTAGGCTGTTAATCTCTGACTGGAGTATTTCCAAAGTTTGCATGGTGGTGTTGAACTCTTGTTCCATCACCATGGAGAGATTTAAGATCACCTTTTCCAACTCATCATCTCCAAAGCAGGAGAAGAGACAGAGTAAAGTTTTCCTTGTTGGGGAAACCATTCCCTGTTGTTCATCCATCTTCTGTCCTTAGTCTACCAGGTGTTCACTTCAGCAGGAACAAAGACCGGTTCAGCTTCTTTTACGCTATCTAGCTGTTGATATAACCAGCAGTCAGACTAATTAGTTAGCGTGGCCACAGCTTGGTACACTGGGGTAAGGGGGTGTTTCATCTGTGCTCAACTTACTGAAAAAGAGAGGGTTAGTAAAAGCATGACGCAGGTTGGAAAAGAGCCCATAGTGGAGACTTAGAGAGGGCATGCAGGATAGACAGAGACCAGCACTTTCCAGTCAGCTTTTCAATAAATGATTAAAGGAATATATATATATTTGCTAATAGGTTCTTTTAATGTGTGCGTGTGTGTAGAGAGAACTTTTAAATGCAAAGGGGAGAAAATAGGTGAAAGCATGGTTTCTTGATCCATGATCTTGGGAAAAGCTGTCTACTTCGTGATGTTGGCTGCTTCTTGGGCCTGGGAATTAGCCCTGGAAATCCTTAGTTTAAGGTCGCCCGTGGGGACTGTCTCCCAGTTGTCTTGAGAGTGATGTCCTGGGTCTATTTTGGCCTGGCTTGGTTGGATCTAGGAAGATTTTTCCTTTGTTTTGATGGCAGTGTAGGTGGTCAGTAGGACTTCATAACGTCCGTCCTAGCAAGTTGACAGTGTGTTTTTTCTTCTAAAGACCTTGGTGTACACCCAATCTCCTGGTCGAAAGGGATGGCAAGGTTTGTCAGAAGGTGGGGGCCACGCCTCTTTTACCTGTTGATGAAATGCTTCAAGTATGCTAATTAATTTCTGTATATAGCTATTCATAGCATCAAATTGTTTGCTTAAATTCCCATAATATTCACTTAATCCAGGAATGGAAGGTTTAGAGATCTCAGTAGGCATCGGGCATCCAAAAACTATTTCAAAAGGAGTCAATCCATGTCTCCTGTTTGGAGTATTTCAAATCTTTATAAGGGCCAAGGGCAGAGCTTCCAGCAATTTAAGTCCAGTTTCTTGACAGACCTTTCTTAAAGTCCTTTTTATGTCTAGATTTTTATGTTCCACTTGCCCTGATGACTGGGGGTGATATGGGATGGGAAATTTTAATGAGTACCCCAGAGTTTTTGCAAGCAAGTGGTTTATCTCTGCTATAAAATGAGTTCCTTGGTCTGATTCAATCCATAAAGTAATGCTAAAACCAGGAGTAACTTCAGTTATTAATTTCTTTACCACTGTTGTGGCATCTGTATGTCTAGTCAGGTAGCATTCAGTCCACCCACTAAACATGCAGACGATAACCAAACAGTAAGAGTAGCCTAAAGCAGGGGGCGAGGCTATCAAGTCCATTTGGAGCCCTGCAAAGGGCAGTGTGGTCCTGGGAGGACTTCCTGGGCTATGCTGGTTTCTCCCAGAAACTTGGTAAGATTTGCAAGTAGTGCACTGGCAAATAATTTGGTCAGAAATTTTATGGATGCCACGGCAAAACCAATTGTCCTTTAGATCCTTAACTATCCCCCGTTTGCACATATGTCCCATTTGTAGGAGATAAGTGCAAGCCAAACAGTCAAAGGAAATGGAGCCACAGGAACTCCATTGGGCCCAATATATAATCCATCTGTAATTGTTTGGCACCCTTTTGTGTCCAATTGTCTTTTTCAGATTGTTTGGCATTTGTCTGATGTTAATGACATCAGTCAGGGATAAAGGCAGGTTAAAAAATTGGGTGGAAGGGGCTGGCCCCGTGGCCGAGTGGTTAAGTTCACGCGCTCCGCTGCAGGCGGCCCAGTGTTTCGTCAGTTCGAATCCTGGGCGCGGACATGGCACTGCTCATCAGACCACGCTGAGGCGGCGTCCCACATGCCACAACTAGAAGGACCCACAACGAAGAATATACAACTATGTACCGGGGGGCTTTGGGAAGAAAAAGGAAAAAAAATTAAAAAATCTTTA